>NC_090651.1:251385856-251529247 GCF_040937935.1 Hyperolius riggenbachi
AAAAGACCTTTAATTTTCCAAAAAGACCTTGTAGTTTTTGAGAAAACTGATTTTAAAAAGGCTGAGAAAAAATGGTTTTAAATCTCAGAAAAATGAGTTTAAAAAAAAAATTTCTTTGCATTTTTAAAATCTATTTTCTCAAACTATAAGATCTTTTTGAATTTTTTCTCCTTTGTACTTGTACCCACTCTTCTCCTTAACATACTGTATATAGCAATTTTGCATGTATGCAAGTAGCAATAGCATTGAACATAAACAGCGGGAAACATGGCAGCGCTTTCAAACAAAACTTATACCTGAATGATTTATCTGCATTGTTGTGCGGACCCCAACAACTGGACTACATCACACACCTAGCACTCACTACAGGCAAAAGGGGGGTGAACTTATACCTGAATGATTTATCTGCATTGATGTGCAGAGCCCCACTGGACTGCATTACACACCCAGCCTTCACTACAGGCAAAGGGGGGGTGTTAGCTTCAGTGATATGTGCACAGATTATTACCTAATAGACTTCCCCACGGCGTTGACGTACCCCCTCAGGGAAGACCTAACACTAATCTAGCGATAAAAACATAATACTCCTCGTGCTGCTAGTCATACAAATGGTATACTCCTTTCATAAGACAAAACAGACAGATAAGTGACAGTGCTCAAGGATGCATCTGAACTGCAAGCCTACAGAGGCAATGCCCCTCCGGGACTAAATACATGCCTTGAATGCAAAACAGATGCAAATTGTGCTAATTCTAATCTAAAAATTTTGAAAGTGAATTTGAAGCAGTGAATTTGAAGCAGTGAATGCAGCTGGCCAGTAGCAATAGCATGTATTGGGGCTTTGCTATTAACTGCGAAAGTTGGCACAAAATTACGTGAAATTACACAAAAAATATACGAAATTATGAAACATTACATACGAAATTAACTATGATTTTCTCTGAAATTTTGTATTACAATTACGATCACCCTCTTTCTCTCTTTCTCTTTTTCTGATCTTCTTCTTCCCCCCCAAGACAAACTAGACTTTCATTGGGCAGTGGGCCCCCCGAACATTTTGTTTCAATGCATTTTAGTGGGAGAAATAAGAAAAAAATACATGTATTTGCAGTTTTTACCCATTACAGTCTAAAAATAAATAGTGCTACTGTACATTTAAAAAAAATTGTCCGTTTCCCCCATCAATCTCAAAACTTAAATTATGTTCTTGTCACAATTTATGGTGATTGTATTTGATCTTCAAATAAAGGTGGATTTTTCTATAGTGTGTACTTTTTATGTAGTATTAATTCCCCTGTATTGATAGCCAGAAGTGTTCCAGTATTAGCCAGCCCCAGTACCTCAACTCTAGTTCTGTTCTTGAGCCAGTCACAGGGATGAAAATTGAGAGGTGCTATTTTTTACCTCTTAATCTAAATAGGGTAGAGGTTGGTATTGGCTTAAGTTCATATCAGTTATATAATAAAGTGTAGAGAAGCCGAGAGCCCAATATAGTGTAGTATGTTAAGCATAAATGAAATAAAGGTTATCGTGAGAAAATTATACTCACAAACATGGGTTACCACAAAGGCAACCACTGTATAGGCAGGTGAGGAGATTAGACCTGTCCTCACTCAGGGATAAGAAGTCGCTCTCTGTAGATGCGAAAGGGGGTAGATCACCCCTCCACCAGGGGTGGACACGGTATAGCAGTAGGAGAACAGAGGCGCCAGCAGGATAAAAGCGGATAAAAACTTTAAAATTTTCTGGGAGGAAGTGGTGGACTTACCTCCATAAAGCACGAAAGACTGTCTGAATAGTAGCAATCACATTTATTAAATAGTACCTCAAAAAAGTGCAACGTGTTTCGCAGGCCCAGCCCGCTTCATCAGGCAATAAACGTGGGGACAAAACAGAATTTCGGCATTAGCAGGTGTAGCGCCTCAGTAATACTGAGGAGCTACACCTGCTAATGCCGAAATTCTGTAATGGTCTATTCTCCCCTGGTGGTAATACTGAGGAGCTACACCTGCTAATGCCGAAATTCTGTTTTGTCCCCACGTTTATTGCCTGATGAAGCGGGCTGGGCCTGCGAAACGTGTTGCACTTTTTTGGGGTACTATTTAATAAATGTGATTGCTACTATTCAGACAGTCTTTCGTGTCTGCTTTATGGAGGTAAGTCCACCACTTCCTCCCAGCAAATTTTAAAGTTTTTATCCGCTTTTATCCTGCTGGCGCCTCTGTTCTCCTACTGCTATCAGTTATATAATGGTGACAATGATTCAACATCTGTGTGTCATGTATCAAGGTGAAGAGTTATAAACTATTCTGTTTTCTGTAAACTGGTCTCATTATATCCCAGTGCCAGAAGCATTGTGCATTATCTTGTTCACATTCGCATAAATGAAGGTGTGAGAGAGTGGAGTATGTATGAACTCTGTCGCATGCTGAACTCTGTGATGCAGCACATTTGCAGACTTTTGCTGGTGTAGAAATATGTTAAAAAAAATTTACAGTATTTTTTTCCAACAAGAAGAAAAAAATTAAGAGATGTGATAACCAGGGGCTTGCTTATATGGTCTTTGTTTTATTATTTGTGCAATTTTCCTACCAGTCATTATCTAAATCCATTAATGCACTAAACAAAGTGTTCTCAAGTTGCACAAGGGGTTTGTTAAAAACCTCCCTGGCGTTCAATTTCCCCAGGATGTCTGTGCAAAAAGTGATAAAATGTATTTATTTTTAAAACTTTTTTTTTCCTGTAACTTGCCAAAATATGTCAAGCAAGGGTCTAGTATACAGTGCAGGAGAGTATTGATGTGTATGCACGTTTATACTGTTCACAGCATGTTTTTATGGACGGATATATCTGTTCATACCGCTAGGGAGGTCAAAAGGCCAGTGTCTTACCGGTATTAATACTAGGCGAGCACTTCCCGTTTCACTTATTAGCACCTCGTGTTACTAGGGTAGCCATGCATTGCTATGGTAATTTGCATCACCATAGCAACACATGTTGCTAATAATGTAATGGCCTATTCTTCCCTGGTGGTATTACCATTAATATTTCTGTGTGCTGCCTGCTCAGCACAGTTTTACTGGCTTTTTGCACATCAGGCCCATGATGAGATACACATGGGTTCTAATAAGGTGTCTGAGGTCCCTTTCTATTTTTGATTTTATTTTTGCATTGCAAGTGCTAAAAAACAAAACACAGTGCTGATTTATGCAAATGAGGCAGTCAAATAGCAAGTCAAATTCAGTCCCTCTCCTAGCTGAACAAACAATCTCTGATGGCAAAACCGTGATGTCAAACTGAAAGCTAATGATTTTCTTTTTTCAGGAGCTGAATGCATCCGGTTTTACATCACACTGATATGGCTACTGTGCACACAGTCAAAATGTAACACCTTACAATGAAAATAATTTAAGACACCAGGACAACTCTATATACTGTTGCACCTACACATACACACAATTATTTCTTGAGATTACTTTTTAGTTTAGTCTTGCGTGATCTTCACTAGGGATGGTCCATGAGATGCAAATAATTCTGAGTTGATGCAGGGTTATGCAAATTTATGCAGCTTGAAGATGGACCGATCGAATTTTTCCTCAGCAGGATTTAATTGGTTCATGTTCAAGCTGCATACATTTGCATACAAAATTTGCATAATGCTGCATGAACTGGAAATTATTTGCATCTCATTGACCATCCCAATTGGTCACTGCTGTGTCAACACAATGCTGTCTTCATTTTATAGCGGTACTGTGGTCTAGAAATAAGCATGTCATTACATTTTTATAATTTAATCAATAAACAATATACTGTACTTAGAGTAAATGGAAAATTCTTTAAATATGTTTCACAAATGAATAAGGCCACCTGCTTTTGCATAACTTGATGGTTTTTGCCAACACAGGTCACATTGCAGGTCAAATTGCGCTCAGAAGTCCTGTAATTTGCTTTTAACACAGGGCCAAACTACACGCTGGTCTCTGTGGACTAGAGCACCACATTTCAGTGATTCTTGCCACCAAAGTAATGCATTATACTGCAGAAGAGACAAGACTTTCATGCCTTCTGTAGTATTACTGCCTCCTCCTACACCCCCTCCTCCTCAAACACCTGCATAGCTTGTGTTATTTCAGACATCTCCTGTAAATCAAGCAAAATAGCTGATCTTGCAACTTGTGTTATTTTAAATTTGCATGAAATAAATCAGAATCACCCCCCCCCCCCTCCACTGAATAATAATACTTAAGGATGCAAAACTTCATTGGCTAGATGAAATGTGTTGCTCAGGCTAAATATGCATGAATGCACACTGGAAGTTGGAAAGTCCTACCTGCTGGGATGAGACCGGCAGCCTGGAGTAATTATTGCAATATAACTCAGACATAATTCTTCTATTACTGGTGTGAAGACTGTGTGTTGTACACTTGGCTATTATTTGATATAATGTGATGTCTGACTTTTTGGTCTGTTTTTTGTTTCCTGCTCATCGTTGCATGCATATATGAAGTGGAAGGTACTGTACACATCTCCTGACCTGTCGCTTAAAAGCCAGCCATGTCACCTCCCTCACTAGGTGTTCCGTAACCCTTGTGATGCCCTGCTTGCAGGTCCGCATAGTGATGATGGGGTGACAACCGTAAAAACCCATCATGTTACTAAATACTCATCTTGCTGGGAAAATGTCTGTGAGTTACTCAGGTGAATCATGCTGGATACAAACATCCAGAAGAAGCTTACATTTCTTACTTTACCTCTTGTTTAAATTAAAACTATATAAATTGTATATATTTTCTTTGTTTTGATCAACTATAAAATATACATTGCAATGTGCTAAACCTAGAGTATTGCACATGGACGTCACATAATTATTTATTGCAACACGTATGTTGTAAGTTTTAAGCAAGAGCCATAACTCTGACAGGGCTCACACAACAGATCAACTCTGATAGGGCTCACGCAACAGATCTAAGGTCAAAATACAAACCGCCTTACAGTGATGCAACACCCCTCATAGCACAGTAAACCAGGTGGCCATCTGGCCTACTTTGTTACACATACGGTGCTACCAGTCATGCAGGTCATGGACTTTCTTATGGCTTTTGAGCTCTGAACACATGGCAAACAACCATTGGTCTATATATTTGTAAAACAAGTTTGCATTCCATTTTAAAGTCCATGTCCAAACAAAATTTCTCTGCACTACGTAAAGAATTAACTGTATAAAAATACTTGGAAATGCTTTTGAAGACTTTGGAGGACAGGTTCTCTATAGTCCGCCAAGGAGATTCTGTACATCAATGAAGGACTTCAAAGAGTAGCAGCTGTCATGTGACTGCCTCAGTTTTCTTCAGTTTTCTTCAAAGGCATCTCCTTGCATTTTTATTTTATTTTATACTTAATGCTATATCTGTTCTTAAGCTATTTATATTAATAAACATTTTACATGGGCAGTTGTAATGGTCCTGTCTAGTCACTCATGGAGAAGCTTTTGATTTGTCTGATCAGCTGCTAGATTTGCAAAGCTCTGATTTGCTGTGAGCACATTCTGCTTTAGCACATGATCATGACTCTCATGTCCATCACCTGACCAAACTGATCACATGCTTCTCCATGAGTTCTCCTAGACCATGACCATCACTACTGGTGCTTTAAATTAGTTGCATAGAATAAAAAATGTGTGCATTTTACAGAAATTATCATGCATTACTGTTAATAATTATTGTTGAAAAAATAACTCATAGCAAAAATATCTTATTTACGGTAGTTAATTTAAATGTATACATATTCTTTTTTTAATCTTGTTTAGTAAATCTAGTGGCTGAATTATAAAGCAATAATAAAACTCCCTGCTTTATACAGATGTCTGCTGAGGCATTAGAGCTTTTTTTCTGTGCCAGTGACTGTGCCACTGCTGAAATGAGCCTTTTAAAGAACAGGCAATACAACTTCAGCGTTAAAAATGTGATACATAACTTCCATGTTTTAAGAAATGGAAATAATAATTGTATAAAGAGGAATGTGAGACAAAACTTCATATTTCAGAAAATGGGTTAATCCTCAGTTATTTTTTATTTTGGTCTTCACTTCCGTTGCCAGTGACACAACAGGAGGTCAGTTCTCCTGCCAGCAATGAATACAGACAGATTTTCTAATCCTTCCTCACTCTATATAAAATTAAAAAAAAAAATCTGTCAAGAGGTCTACTTTGGATTCTGCTTAGTGAAATTCGCTGACATGGGAGTGTATTTGGCTGCTGTACTTGGAAGAGATACAGAGCCAGAGTGACAGAAACTTGCAGTTTTCAGCAAAGATATCTTTATGTATTATTAGATCATCACCTTCTGTTGCCCACGCTTGCTTATCACTGTACTAATGACTGGTAGCAAGCTGTGCAGCACTACATCATGGCTGCTTGTCTGTGGGATCTTATGTTTGCTGATAATGTTAAGGGAGACACTGGAAAGAGGTTCCCTATGGTGTAGTGCCTTATTGGTAGGCAAGTCAGAGGGAATCGATTCTATTCTTCTAGGTATAGACCTGTGACACCTGCTCACAGATCCATGCAAGAATAATATGAACGCACCCTGTACCCACAGTAACACATCTCCCAGACATTTCCTGCATCCACACAGCTGTATGTTACCGCAGCTTTATGGATTGTGAAATATTGATTATAGTATATACTCTAAAACTGAAGGCTTACTCACACTGCAACAATCTAATCCTAATTCCACAAAGGATTCCAGGTCAGTAACTCCTGACATCTTCCTAGCATGAACCAAGATTTGGTAACAAGTGTTTTCAGATGCATTTGTGAGTCTTGTGTGCCTTTGTGTACAGTGTACATGATGCTAGTTTTTAGTTTTTTCTTTTGGAACAGATCCTGTCTTTTTATGAAACCTAATAGGAATTAATTATCAAAGCATGCGTTACAATGTGTTTTTAAAAGCACATTACTGTTATTATACTGTACTACTGCTGTCCAGCAATGACCTCTCCTGCACTGTTGCCCAGCACTGACCTCTCTTGCAGTACTACTACTGCCCAGCACTAGCCTATCCTGCACTGCTGCCCAGCACTGACCTCTCCTGCACTGCTGCCCAGCACTGACCTCTCTTTTAGTACTACTGCAGACCACAAAAAAAAAGAAAAAATAGGGACATTTTAAAAATATACAAGTAAATAAAGCAATAGATACAAATAAACAAACACTGCACGAGCAATCAGAGCCCACCAGCAGATATCTCTGTTGGTGGGCAGTAAGGGGGGGGGGGGTTAATTTGTGTGCTGTGCGGTATGGCTCTGCAGCAAGCTTTTAAAGCTGTAGAGCACTAAATTGTAAAACTATAAAAATAGCCTGGTCAATAGGGGGGTGTAAGCCTATGGTCCTCAAGTGGTTACGTACTACTACTGCTGCCCAGCACGGACTTCTTCTGCAGTGTTACTTGTGCCCAGCACTGGCCTCTTCTGTAGTGTTACTGTTTCAAAGAACAACCTCCCCTGCAGTGTTACTTCTGTCCAGCGATGACCTCTCCTGCAGTGTGTTAGGGTTCGTTCACACTACAAGAGCTTTTCTAAGTGCTGTGATTTTAAAAGCTCTTGCTAATGTTATCCTATGTGTGTGTTCACACTGGAGTGATGTGATTTTGTAAAAATCCCCCATAGCATTGCATTGGCAAGAGCTTTTTAAAATCTCTAGCGCTTAAAAAGCTCTTGTAGTGGGAATCAGCCCTTACTGTTTCAAAGAACAACCTCCCCTGTGTTACTGCTGCCCAGCGTTCACCTCTCCTGCAGTTTTACTGTTGCCTTCCGCTGACCTCTCCTGCGGTTTTACTGCTGCCCAGTACTGATCTCTCCTGCAGTTTTACTGCTGCACAGATCTGATGTTTACTACTGCAATACTTAAGGCTCATGCACACATCAGACTATAGTCTTTGGAAAATGAAAGATCACAGACCAATCTTACCACCCTTCATGTAGTATGAGAGCCATACCTTCACAGTCTTTTCTATGGAGCTGAACTCCCCATCAGAAACAGATCTTTGCAAGATGCTGCACACACAGATGCAGTACAGACACAAAAGATCAGTATCTGCAAAAGATCTGTTCCTGCCAAAGATCCGTTCCTGCAAATTGCATTCATAGTCTATGAGATCTGCAGATCATCATACACACCTTGTTTAACTGACAATCATCTGCAGATCTGAAAATCCATCCTGGTGGATCTGATCTGCAGATGAATGTCTGTTAAACAAGGTGTGTATGATGATCTGCAGATATCAGACTATGAATGCATTTTGCAGGAACAGATCTTTTGAATGTCTACAGCATCTTTGTGTGCAGCATCTTGCAAAGATTTCTGTCTGATGGGGAGTTCAGCTCCATAGAATAGACTGTGTAGAGTATGGCTCTCATACTACATGGAAGGGGGTAAAATTGGTCTGTGATCTTTCATTTTCAAAAGACTATGGTCTGATGTGTGTATGTGGCCTTATTCTCAAGGCCAGATTACTTCACACAGGACCGATGCCCAGTGTTTTTTCCCAACTCTAACCAGTCCACAGGGCTGGAACCCACTAGAGGATCGCTTTCAGTCGCTAGGGATGAAGCAGATCCCACTGGAGTGATTGGGATTAGGGAAATCACAATCGCAGGACATGCAGCATTTTGGGAGCTCTTCCAAAATAGCTTCCAAAGCGCTACCACAAATCGCTAGCGATTACAATAGCGCTTTGTCGTGGGTCCCAGGCCTAAGGGTTCTCTCATACTGAATCAGTTGCTGTCGGTTATAACTGAACAGACAACTGAAGTGCAGCCCAGGTCAAGGAATCATGTTTCTTTAAAGCAAACCTGAACTGAAAATTAAAAATC
This sequence comes from Hyperolius riggenbachi, assembly GCF_040937935.1. Classification (NCBI taxonomy): domain Eukaryota; kingdom Metazoa; phylum Chordata; class Amphibia; order Anura; family Hyperoliidae; genus Hyperolius; species Hyperolius riggenbachi. Next base: position 251,394,728 of record NC_090651.1, read on the forward strand.
AAAACACGTCATACTTACCTCCAGTGTAGTCTACTCTTTGATCTTTTTTACTCTCCTGCATCCTGTTTGTCCAATGTGATTGATGGAATTCTTCATCCTTCATTTTCAAAAATGGCCATTACTCCATAGCAACTCCTGGTCAGCACACTGTTAAGCTGTAATATCCCCACTTGAGCCATAAGGAAACGATTGCATCTTATTTCGGCGCCGCTTAGTTCGGCACGGTGAGAGACGAATAACTGCTCTCACCGCTGGCGCTAAACTCTGAGGTGGCGTTAAATACTATTCCCCCTCTTAGTTGTCGCAACTCTGAGGGAGATGTAATTCGGGGTCTGGCGGATGCCAGAGCCCCGAATTACCGCTACGCGCCCTGCGCAGCATATCATTGCTGCTATGGGGTGCCCAGTTTCGGCGCTCGAACGCGCGCTGAAATCAGCTGATCCGTAAGGAAACATGGACATTACTTTACTCATCTGTTGTCCTTTTAGTTATAACTGACAGCAACTGATATTTCAGTTCTGCCAAACTCTTATCAGAACTGGAAGGTATCCTTGTTATGCGAGGTATGTAATATTCAATTTCAGGTACATCCTGTGTTTATTTTTAATAATTTTACTCTGTTCAGGTTCACCTGTAACTAAAAACAAAGTTCCCCTGGGGGATAGTCACCTCGGGTGCGGGAAGCCTCCGGATCCTATTGAGGCTTCCCTGTCCTCCTGTGTCCCACGCGGTCTCGCTGTGACCCTCTGGATGGCAAGGATGTAGATATTTACCTTCCTGGCTCTAGCGCAGGCGCAGTATCAGTTCTCCCTTCAAGAATAGGCGGATTTTGCAAACAGATACAGCGCTCACCACCCCACAGTCACCCGGCTTGCAGCTCACTGTCAAGAAGTGAAACAAAAGTCCCCCTCAAAATAGTAAAGATCCAATCACTGCAGCGCGTCCGGGATTATCTCCAATGTATAGCCTGTTTCACCAACCTAGCTTGAAAGGAGATAGATACATAGCGTGTGATCCTTTAACACTAGTACACCCTGTGTCAACACACACACTGTGCAAAGGATATTCTATCACCACATGCAGGTTTGGGGGTCACACTCCCCCCCCCCCCCCCCCTCGCTTTACCCTGCTCACCAGAGGTATGCTTTAAACGAGGCACATCAAAAATCAGCAGCAGATAAATCTAAAAGACATGAAGACATCCGCCTCACATGGCATAAAATCTTCTTTAACCACCCTGGCGTTCTATTAAGATCGCCAGGGCGGCTGCGGGAGGGTTTTTTTTAAATAAAAAAAAAAACTATTTCATGCAGCCAACTTTGCCCACTAGATGGCGCTCCGGAGGCGTTCTTCCGATCGCCTCCGGCAGCCAGAAGTAACACGGAAGGCCGCAATGAGCAGCCTTCCGTGTTTGGCTTCTCCTGTCGCCATGGCGGCGAGCGGAGTGACGTCATGGACGTCAGCCGACGTCCTGACGTCAGCCGCCTCCGATCCAGCCCTTAGCGCTGGCCGGAACTATTTGTTCCGGCTGCGCAGGGCTCAGGCGGCTGGGGGGACCCTCTTTCGCCGCTGCTCGCGGCGGATCGCCGCAGAGCGGCGGCGATCGGGCAGCACACGCGGCTGGCAAAGTGCCGGCTGCGTGTGCTGCACTTTATTTGAGCAAAATCGGCCCAGCAGGGCCTAAGCGGCAGCCATCGGCGGTGATGGACGAGCTGAGCTCGTCCATACCGCTAAGATGGTTAATACAGATAAAAAAATCGCTAATATACATGCGTACCAGATAGAAGTAAAAATAAAGCGCATCTCACAAAGACGTAGGCCGCCCTCCAGGCTTCCCCACCGCAGCGCTAGCTGTGTCCGTCCGTGGTGTGGTTGAAAGGAGCATGCGTATCCAGATGCTCTGCCCTACGCGTTTCGTCACTCAAAGGGGCGTGACTCCTCAGGAGCCCCTGAGGAGTCACGCCCCTTTGAGTGACAAAACGCGTAGGGCGGAGCATCTGGATACGCATGCTCCTTTCAACCACACCACGGATGGACACAGCTAGCGCTGCGGCGGGGAAGCCTGGAGGGCGGCCTACGTCTTTGTGAGATGCGCTTTATTTTTACTTCTATCTGGTACGCATGTATATTAGCGATTTTTTTATCTGTATTAAAGATTTTATGCCATGTGAGGCGGATGTCTTCATGTCTTTTAGATTAATCTGCTACTGATTTTTGATGTGCCTGGTTTAAAGCATACCTCTGGTGAGGTGTTAAAGGATCACACGCTATGTATCTATCTCCTTTCAACCTAGGTTGGTGAAACAGGCTATACATTGGAGATAATCCCGGACGCGCTGCTGTGATTGGAAAGAGCTGATTGCTGTCAGACCGTTCTACTGCGCAGGTGCAAGTCTCCTGCGCCTGTGTAGTAGAGCGGACCCGACAGAGATCGGCTATTTTCGTCTATCTCCATGCTGAGAGCCGCAACAGCGCCCTCGCTGGAGCCAGGGAAGGTAAATTTATAAAGCCTGGTCAGGCTTGTCAAGCCAGGATTGCAAAACTCTTCGGGGGAGCCAGTGTTGGATTGCCTGCAGCTACAGGGATGGGGGAAGCCTCATTGGGACCCTGAGGCTTCCCTCTCACTAGGTAAGTACCCCCCAGGGGACATTTTTTTTCATTACACAGTCTTTTTAAGGCTCAGTTCACATTTAAATGTGTTTTAACTGAAAGCTTTTTACATAATGCACTGCTGCGGAATAAATGAACAGTTAAAGCACATCATTTTTTAAGCATGCGGTGTGAAAGAGGCCTTGGAGTTGGACCCCTTTCACACTGTTCTTGTGCTTTGCCTTATGTTGTGATGCAATGCATAGTATTTGTGGTGCAGTGCAGCTGCTATTCATATCCATGAATGGCATAAGTGTGTGCTATCTAAAGAAATACATGCGGCATCTCGTTGTGCACTGCACAGGAGCAAGCAATAAGGACACATTTAAAACATTGGGTCTGTTCTACGCAGAGGCGTAGCTATGGGTGGGCAAGAGGGGGACATATGTCCCCGGGCTCAGCAATGTGAGGGCGCTCAGCACAGTCGCTGTACCCCCACGTGCATGAGAGGTGGCTCGCTGGCTGCCCGAAGTGCCCCTGCTTCTCTCTCTCCCTCTGCAGAAGCATTAACAGCAGCAGAATAAGGATATCTAAAGGGGGCACATCTGGCTAACTAAAGGGGCACACATTTGGCTATTTAAAGGGGGGCACCTCTGGCTATCTGAATGGGCTAAAGGGGCACATATAGCTATCTAAATATCTTTTGACTCCACCCATGACACATTCGGATGTGTGGCCACGCCCATTTTGTTCAGAGGGGGCGTGCAAAAACTACCATTGTCCGCAGGCTTTGAAAACCCGAGCTAAGCCTACATGTAAAAAATGTGCCTGGTAAAAGGGTGCACAGAATTGCTGCCGCTAAGCCATGATTTGCAACAAAGAAAGTCAATTTGAGCACCAAGGCATGCTGCAATGCAAATTACTCCATTGCATAGAGGTCGCCAAATCTCCCTTCTTTGCCGCTAGTCACAGCGTTCATAATGGGAGCCTATGGTGGCGCCCCTTTTTCCTGTTTGACTGTTCTGCTCTGTCTGCCCTACACTGTGCTTACTGCATATAGTGTGAAAGGAGCCTTAGGCCACTTTTAAACTACAGTGGGTTGCAAAAGTATTCGGCCCCCTTGAAGTTTTCAACATTTTGTCACATTACTGCTACAAACCTGCATCAATTTTATTGGAATCCCACATGAAAGACCAATACAAAGTGGTGTACATGTAAGAAGTGGATCGAAAATCATACATCATTCCAAACATTTTTTACAAGTGACTGCAAAGTGGGGTGTGCATAATTATTCGGCCCCCTGAGTCAATACTTTGTAGAACCACCTTTTGCTGCAATTACAGCTGCCAGTCTTTTAGGGTATGTCTCTACCAGCTTTGCACATCTAGAGACTGAAATCCTTGCTCACTCTTCTTTGCAAAACAGCTCCAGCTCAGTCAGATTAGATGGACAGCGTTTGTGAACAGCAGTTTTCAGATCTTGCCACAGATTCTCGGTTGGATTTAGATCTGGACTTTGACTGGGCCATTCTAACACATAGATATGTTTTGTTTTAAACCATTCCATTGTTGCCCTGGCTTTATGTTTAGGGTCATTGTCCTGCTGGAAGGTGAACCTCTGCCCCAGTCTCAAGTCTTTTGCAGTCTCCAAGAGGTTCTCTTCCAAGTTTGCCCTGTATTTGGCTCCATCCATCTTCCCATCAACTCTGACCAGCTTCCCTGTCCCTGCTGAAGAGATGCACCCCCCGAGCATGATGCTGCCACCACCATATTTGACAGTGGGGATGGTATGTTCAGAGTGATGTGCAGTGTTAGTTTTCCGCCACACATAGCGTTTTGCATTTTGTCTAAAAAGTTCCATTTTGGTCTCATCTGACCAGAGCACCTTCTTCTACATGGTTGCTGTGTCCCCCACATGGCTTGTGGCAAACTGCAAACGGGACTTCTTATGCTTTCTGTTAACAATGCCTTTCTTCTTGCCACTCTTCCATAAAGGCCAACTTTGTACAGTGCATGACTAATAGTTGTCCTATGGACAGAGTCTCCCACCTGAGCTGTAGATCTCTGCAGCTCGTCCTGAGTCACCATGGGCCTCTTGACTGCATTTCTGATCAGCGCTCTCCTTGTTTGCCCTGTGAGTTTAGGTGGATGGCCTTGTCTTGGTAGGTTTACAGTTGTGCCATACTCCTTCCATTTCTGAATGATCGCTTGAACAGTGCTCCGCGGGATGTTCAAGGCTTTGAAAATCTTTTTGTAGCCTAAGCCTGCTTTAAATTTCTCAATAACTTGATCCCTGACCTGTCTTGTGTGTTCTTTGGACTTCACGGTGTTGTTGCTCCCAATATTCTCTTAGACAACCTCTGAGGCCATCACAGAGCAGCTGTATTTGTACTGACATTAGATTACACACAGGTGCACTCTATTTAGTCATTAGCACTCATCAGGCAATGTCTATTGGCAACTGACTGCACTCAGATCAAAGGGGGCCGAATAATTATGCACACACCACTTTGCAGTTATTTATTTGTAAAAAATGTTTGGAATCATGTATGATTTTCAGTCCACTTCTCATGTGTACACCACTTTGTGTTGGTCTTTCATGTGGAATTCCAATAAAATTGATTTATGTTTCTGGCAGTAATATGACAAAATGTGGAAAACTTCAAGGGGGCCGAATACTTTTGCAAGCCACTGTATATGCTGAAAAACTGACAGCAACTGATTTGGTGTAAAAGCATATGAAGGCTCCATTTACATTGCATTGGTTGCTTTCAGTTATTAAATTGATGTGCAAGATAATGCTCATCTTTCCATATAGCCTCTCACACACTGTACGCTGGAAAATGGAAAGCTTTTTCACAATGCTCTGGTATGGAACACCGTAATAATGCTTACTCATAGGAAAACCTGGATATTTCTTTCACGAGGACTGCACAACAGTTATCGGTTCACTTATAATTAGGAGCCTCAAGGTGGGCACACACAATACAATAGAATGATCCAATTTTATTTTATTTATTTTTTATTCAAGCGAGAATCTGATTAGATTTCCTGTTTTTTGTTTTTTCAATATACATTGATCAGGACTGGTGGATTTTTCTGATCAAGTTTTATGAAAAATTGAATAGTGTAGAATCAGAATCGTTTATTTCGCCAAGCATGACTGGGTCATGCCCGGAATTGGTTTTAGCATCACCGGGCAAAGTTATAGCAGAGACATAAACATAACAACACAAAACAGTGTACAAACATTAAGTTACAGCAGAAATATACAATGCAAGGAGCCGTGAGGCAGTAGGGGTAGATTGTCAATTTATTACTGCATAGACCCAAGACATTTTTTTTCAGAGTTTAAAAAAAAAAAAAAAAAATCGTAATTGGGGAATAATTGATCTCACGTATGTGGTACATTTGGTAAGCGTTTTTAAATGTTACAATCGATCAGAAATATTGATTGTAATTCTTGAATTAAACAGAAATTAAAAAAAAATGTATGGTGTGTGTGGCCCCTCTAACTCTAAAATGGTTACAGCTCTGATGAAACTGCAGCTCAGATCTGACCTCACATGTAGCTCTAGTGATTTGTCAGCTGTGACCTCTCACACAGCTTTTCTACTGGCCAGATTTCACCTAAAGGTGCCCACTGATGATACAATCTTGATTGTACAATCTTACCATTCCTACGTAATATGAGGGGCTACATAAATTATCAGTTCGAAGTATATTTACACACAGGGCCGGCGCTACCATAGAGGCAGAGGAGGCAGCTGTCCCAGGGCCCCAGAGCTTGTAGGGGCCCCAAGTGGCTACAAGAGGAAAAAAAAATTTCAAATCTGCCTTATAGTTTTTGAGAAAATCGATTTTAAAGTTTCAAAGGAAAAAAATACACATTTAAAAACCTGCCAACTTTAATGGTTGATAGCAAATCCACCTTAAATGCTAGAAACCCTAAATTTGCAGGATGTGTTAAGGAGATCATTAGGAATAAGAGGAAAAAACTATTTTTCAATAAGTCCTTATAGTTTTTGAGAAAATTGATTTTAAAGTTTCGAAGGAAAAAAGTATACTTTTAAATGCGGTAAATGTCACTTTTAGTAGCAGACCTAACGGTAGTGTAATTTTACATGCATCAAACGAAAGCGCAATAAATGTCCTGACGGGGTTTGCAGGGGGTCTATACGCAGCCGCAGCGCTTTGGCCAGGGATCGCTATACAGCCGCAATATGGCTGTATGAAGATCCCTGGCATTTTTTCTATTTTCACAATTTTTTTTTATGTTTAGAGTGTGGGAATTTTTTTTTTTTTAAAATTGTGGGGTCCCCCCTCCTGAAACTTTTTAACCCCTTTTCCCCCATGCAGGCTGGGATAGTCAGAATGTGGAGCTCCGACCGATTGGGGCTTCACACCCTGACTATACCAGCTGCAAAAAAGGTTCCCTAATGCCGAATTTTTGTTCCGGGGTATATGTTGGGGGGGCCCCCCAGGTTTATTTTGCCCTGGGGCCCCATTGTTGCTTAAACTGGCCCTGTTTACACGTTTAACCCTTCTACTACCAAGATTTGCTAAAGTCAAGATTGTATCATTAGTGGGTACCTTTACATGAAGATGTACCAGCCAGTTTTGACTCCAGTGGCTCATCAGTTGTGTAGTTTCATGTAGCTCTGCTGATGACCTGTTCTAACTTTCCACCTGGTGCTGATGCTGGCCTAATGACCTCCTGTAACTTTACTTCTGGCACGGCTATTGTCCAGCATTATATCTCAAATGCTGTGATAGGGCTGAAGAGGTTACACTAACCTTCCTTGCAGCCCGGTGAGTATCTCATGTACAATTGATATTCTGGACGTTATACATTCCCATAACTACCAAACTGCAAAATTACTTCTAACCGTACTTCACTTGCCCCATACGACCAGTAACATGTTCTTTAAGATACTAAATTGGACTGAAAAATAGGTTACAGTGAGCTAAAATGATACGCTTTTGTATTATACCTTTTGACTATCCCTGTCACTTTATTGCCATCTAAATTTCCATCCGTGCAGGCAGCCATTAGGCATCATGCTGTTAAGGCACTGAGCCGGGTACATGTAATGAGCATGGATAAACTTCTACTTTAAAGTAGGACTATTAGCGGAGACTGCATGACTCCATCAATTACTGGCAATGATGTAAAATAAAATCAAAAAAATTCAAATCTGTATTTTACCTAGCGTTTACTTGTCACCCAATCACAGATGAGACTTGATCAAATACAGGAACCTGGTCTCATTAAATGTGGTTTGCAGCATGGATGATGCTTTCCTGAAAGTGGTAATCTGTAGTTGCGGTAACCAGAGTTGCTTTTTTCTAATATTTTAACTGATTAAAGCTGGCCCTGTTGATTACCAACCTGCATTACACATAACTGACATCTGTACAGTTATGCTGCGTCTACCTTTTGTATTAATCATTAAATTTAGGCTGGTTTCACACCAGGACGTTGCGTTTTAGGGGACGTTATGGTCGCATAACGTGCCCCTAACACAACGCCTGGTGCTCCCTGCTTTGGACGTCAGAGTGAGCCGCGTTGTGCAGCTCACTCTGGCGTCCATGATGACGTAAAGCGCACTCTTGGACGCATGCGGCATCACGTGGTCCAGCCGTCCAATCGCTGCACAGAGCGGCCGCTCCAGGAAGTAAACACTGCACGTCACTGAGTGCAGTGAATATTAATTAGCCATGTGCCTGGCCGCTCTCCGCTCCTCCCCAACGTCACTGAGCATGTGCAAACAGTCTAACGCGGCTCTGCCGCTTACAAAGTACTGCATGCAGTGCGTTGTCTAATGGCGCATCGTTACTGTGTAACGCAACGTGGGCACTGTGAACAGCCCATTGATTTTTCATTGCTGTGCGGTGGGGTGCATTACAGGCTGCTCTAACGTGCGCCTGTAACGTCCCACTGTGAAACCAGCCTAAATGTCGAGACTGAAAGCTTTGATTTATAAGCCTGGCAGTAATCAATTTGCTTGCTATTTCCAGCTTGTAGACACACTGGAAGCTTTTAACAATTCCAGTTTGGCTAAATAGACAGTAATCAGTATACTGTATATGTAGTAAAAACAGATACCATTGCATAGGAATTTTAAGTTTAAAGAATGCACTAAAAGGAATGCACCCAAAACTGATAGTTTGATTTCAAGGTTAATATTGATTAGGATCACAATTAGTAACGACAGTTAGTCCAACAGCAAAACAGCTGGTTTACGATGGGGCCTATTTATGTGTCAGTCTGAAAAAAATCTCCTTGTTTGCTCTTCAGTTTTGAAATCCTGATTTGCCACTTTTCTAGAGCCAAATTTGGAATCGGGGTGAAAGGTTTGGTTCCCAGGTGATCTGGCATTCAGAAAGGGGATAGACTGCAGTACTATAAATCCTATAAAATGATTATCAGAAGGTCCATTACGGACCAGGTCTTTTCAGCACCATGACTGGCAGGCATCTCATAGCTGCCTGTGTTAGATTTTGGCAATCAGACACCCAGCCAGTCATTTAGCTGCCAATCTGTTACTACACAGAATTTAATGATTGTAGACTACTATCGGTAATTTGGGTGCCTGGGTTTAAATATGTGTTAGGTACTTTGAGGGGGGGGGGGGGGTTGGTTTAAGGTTGCGTACACTTGAAAAGGGCGCCTGGAAAAAAGGGCCCCTGATATAGACGGATAAAAAGGAAAATTCGCCTACATAGGGCGCCTGGTGTAGCCAAAATTTCAAATTCGTCTACAAAGGGTGCCTGGTGCAGCCAAAATTCCAAATTTAAAATTGCGCAAAAGGTGGATCAGCGCAGCACCAGGCCGCCTCCGAATGGCCTACCATCAGAGGTGCGCTGAGCCCCCCCAGAAACTGCTAACGCACCTTGAACCCAAACAGAGGCTCTGCATATACACCAAAAGCAAGGCTGCTAAGTGGGAGCAGCTGACCAAAAATGAATTAAATTAGTACATAGCAAAAAAATGAACAGCGCTACTTAAAAACAGATAAGTGCCCACCTGCAAGAGAGTGCAAGCCCCACGCTGTTACAGGAAACCAACATCCTCCGGTGGTAGACAGGTTATGTGTATGCTAGTTGTGTATTTTATCCCACAAGTGGGGCTTGCACTCTCTTGCAGGTGGGCACTTATCTGTTTTTAAGTAGCGCTGTTCATTTCTTTGCTATGTACTAATTTAAATCATTTTTGGTCAGCTGCTCCCACTTAGCAGCCTTGCTTTTGGTGTATATGCAGAGCCTCTGTTTGGGTTCAAGGTGCGTTTGCAGTTTCTGGGGGGGCTCAGCACACCTCTGATTGTAGGCCATTCGGAGGCAGCCTGGTGATGCGCTGATCCACCTTTTGCGCAATTTTCTATTTTACTTGGTAGCGCACCCAGGCTATGCATATGCATATGTTAGGATTTAGGTAGTGTTAGGTCCCCTCCCATCAAGGATGACTTCTCCGCAGTGGGAGGGACGAGTACTTAACAAGTTGCATGCAAGCTGTTAAGGAAACCAACATCCTCCAGTGGTAGACAGGTTATGTGTATGCTAGGTTTGTATTTTATTCCACAAGTGGGGCTTGCACTCTCTTGCAGGTGGGCACTTATCTGTTTTTAAGTAGCGCTGTTCATTTCTTTGCTATTATTATTATTATTATTATTATTTAGTATTTATATAGCGCCGACATATTACGCAGCACTGTACAGTGTATATATATTGTCTTGTCACTAACTGTCCCTCAAAGGAGCTCACAATCTAATCCCTACCATTGCCATATATCTATATTATGTAGTGTAAGTACTGTAGTCTAGGGCCAATTTTTTAGTGGAAGCCAATTAACTTATCCGTATGTTTTTGGAATGTGGGAGGAAACCGGAGTGCCCGGAGGAAACCCACGCAGACACGGAGAGAACATACAAACTCTTTGCAGATAGTGCCCTGGCTGGGATTCGAACCAGGGACCCAGCGCTGCAAGGCGAGAGAGCTAACCACTATGCCACCGTGCTATGTAAAAATTCCAAATTTTGTCTACAAGGGGAGCCTGGTGTAGCAGAGATGCCAAATTCATCTACAAAAGGTGTAGACGAAAAGCTAGTTTTAGTTTATAAAAAGGATGCTGTTGTAGGCAAAATTTGTTGGGCTATAAAAAGGCGCTGGATATAGCCTAGAAAAGTGATATATCCTAAAAAAGTGGTAGCCAAGAAAACTGATATGACCTTACTTCTCCCTACTCTTACACAGAACCCTCCCCTGGTGGTGCCCAACCCTAAGACCCCCCTGGTGGTGCCCAACCCTAAGACCCCCCTGGTGGTGCCCAACCCTTAGACCCCCCTGGTGGTGCCCAACCCTTAGACCCCCCTGGTGGTGCCCAACCCTTAGACCCCCCTGGTGGTGCCCAACCCTTAGACCCCCCTGGTGGTGCCCAACCCTTAGACCCCCCTGGTGGTGCCCAACCCTTAGACCCCCCTGGTGGTGCCCAACCCTTAGACCCCCCTGGTGGTGCCCAACCCTTAGACCCCCCTGGTGGTGCCCAACCCTAAGACCCCCCTGGTGGTGCCCAACCCTTAGACCCCCCTGGTGGTGCCCAACCCTAAGACCCCCCTGGTGGTGCCCAACCCTAAGACCCCCGCCCCGGCGGTGCCAAGCCCTAAGACCCCCGCCCCGGCGGTGCCGAGCCCTAAGACCACCCTCCCCGGCGGTGCCGAGCCCTAAGACCGCCCCCTGGCGGTGCTGAGCCCTAAGACCCCCCCTGGCGGTGCCGAACCCTAAGACCCCCCCCCCCTGCCGGTGCTGGACCCCGCCCTGGCGGTGCCGGACCCTAAGACCCCCCCCCCCCCCTTGGCTGTGCCGGACCCTAAGACCCCCCCCTGGTGTTTACTATGACCTAACTTCTCCCTACTCTCACACAGAACCTTCCCCTGGTGGTGCCTAACACCAAGACCCCCCTTAGTGGTGCCTAAGCCTAAGATTCCCCTCTCCCCACTTGTGATGTCTAATCCTAACCCCCCTGCACCCCGTTATCAAAAATCTCAGCTATAAAAGGGTGCCCTTTTGTAGCAGAATCAAAAATCTTCTAGCCAAAACCTTCTAACCAAATAAAAAACCTTGTAGCCAAATCAAAAATATGGGCTACAAAGGGGCGCCCTTTTGAAGCCAAAATGAAAACCTTGTAGTTGAATTGAAAACTCTGGCACCCTTTTTACCACCTTGTAGCTGAAATTTGCAAAAATAACACTGAAGTCTATGGAGGCGCCCTTTTTAATACAGATGGCTCAGGCGCCCTTTTCAACTAATTCGGTTAAGGTTAGGCACCTCCAGGGGGGTTAGGATTAGGCATTACATGGAGGGTTAAGGTTAGGCACTTATACAGGAGGGTTAGGTTGGATAGGTTCCAGGTAGGCTGATATTTTACTACTATCAGCTTACCCCGACACCCACCTAATTCGGTACTGTAGTAATATGTATACTCCATTTACTTGCTCCAGAAAGTTACATAGTTATTTGGGTTGAAAAAAGACATGCGTCCATCAATTCAACCAGAAAACAAATAACACCAGCCTGCTCCCTCACAAATCCCTGTTGATCCAGATGAAGGCAAAAAACCCTTACAAAGCATGGTCCAATTAGCCTCAAAAGTGAAATTCCTTCCCGTCTCCAGATGGCATTCAGATAAAATCCCTCAATCGACACCACTGGGCATTACCTAGTAATTATAGCCATGGAAGTTGCACACTGCATTTTGATGCAGTTATGGGTGCATCACGTTTTGAAAGCATTTTTGGTTAACAAATGTAAGGGCTAGATAATTGAGATCAAATGGGATCAAATATCTCTTTAGATCATTTTGTTTATTGTGATTGCATTGACATCTCTAAACTCATGTAGCCAGCATACCACAAAGTTTCTAATTCCCTGGCTGACATGCTGATCATTTGTCAGAAGCCCCTCGTACACATGCATGGTTCATTATGTAACTACTGAAGACATTAGATAAAGATGGGTCCCAGTCCCATATTTCTATCAGGACAAGATGACTTGCACATGATTTACTGTATAGTTTATTAATATGCTAAAATCTGGGGTACTTATTTGTGATTAGCAATATGAAGTGTCTGCTGATTTACATTGTCTGGAGTATGAGAATGTCATGGAATGAAAGTTCACCAGCCTGAATTATCAGCGGCTGTGGCATATCTACGGATGAGGGTTAGGCTGAGGCTCATAACTCGATCACTTGAGTCGAGATGTGCAATTATACAGTAAAATAAAATGGATTTTACGTTTCTCTCCATCAGTCAATCCCATTGTGGCAGAAAGAGATTTGGTTCTATGTGTGCTGAAGTCACACTGCTAACCCATTCATGTCAAGCTATTCTATTTCTTCATGCAGGCCATGCAGAGACATTTTATTTTTGTACTATGAATGCCCCTCTGAAAATAGAAGAAAAAGTGAGTGTTGCTCTCTACTGCCAGCAACATTTTAAATATGAATCTGCAAATGTTAGAAGTTTTCTGACCGATCCTATTATTCAGGGAAAGTTGGCGAATAGAATTATGAAAATGTATTCAGTGCTAATGAATGAAAGGCTTTGCCTTTCACTTTGTTGAATATCTTCAGATAGAAATCATCTGTATTTCTGTCACAGCTAGGAACACGCGCCCTGACATTTACGCGAAGACCAAATTTATGCAAGTTTCTCTTATTAGTCATATTACTATTGTATCCTCCCAGCCTTATCTGTAGCCGGTTATGTGATATACTGTTCCTAGACTTGTCCGGCCTTTAAAGGCCATAAACTAACCACAATCCCAGAATGCAGACTTAACAAATCACACTTTTATTAACTCATTCATTTTTTCTAAGCCACGGAGCCCTCAGATCGAGGTACTTACTATACAGTGGTAACCCACATATGCTGGAAGTGTAAAGGTCCAGTGCAAGAGGTTCTATTGACTCCTGAGAATCTCTAATGTTGGGCTTACACCACTCGTTTTTGAGCCATTAAGATGGCTTGATAGATCATTTCCGACATGTCTGATCTCCCGTTTGTTTGTTTTGCCGCTTGATTCCAGATAGTAGTGAATGGAAAAAGAAAAACGAGCGGAAGATAAGAGAATTGACTGCGGAATCGAGCGGCAAAACGATTGAACGGAAGAATCGAGCGGCAAAAACGAGCAGTGTATGCCCAGCATTAGGCAGGGGCGTTGGGTAGATCGCAAACTACCGGTAGATCGCAAAGGAATTTATGGTTTCCGACCGCAGTACACTTTCCATTCTGTATATACAATTGTGCTCCTAAAATTACATAGGTAGATCTTTTTGACTTGCTAATTTTTAAAGTAGCTCACAAGCCGAAAAGGTGTGGGCACCTCTGCTCTAAGGATTTGGCAGGTCTTGCTACAAAAAGGGGAGGACTTAAATACTCTGAAGTTAATGTCCTCTCTGTAGCATGTAAATAGTATGCAGGGGTTCCACAACTTTGTTTTTTCTTTTGGGACAGTGGCCCTTATTCAATTCACTTTGGGTCTGATGCAATTGTCAGACTTGCCAATGGTAAACGCTGGTGAGTCTGATAATTAGGTGAAAATAACATTGCCTAATTCAATTGCACTTAGCCCCTGCGCAGGGTGTTAAAAAACTTGAGCTCAGCGAGTTCTTTACACCCTATCTTATTGCACTTTTCATGCTGCTGGGTAGCGATGCCTCCATTCAGACATGAGCCTTAGCTTAGACCTGCAAAAAGCAGGTCTACGCTAATGCATGTCTTCCACTGCTGTATCTGCGAGTCCCCTTTATTAAGGAGACTCCTAGAGCTCCTCGTCAGTCTGTCCACACAGCACAGAACTCCTCCCCCCCATTATTCCTACTCCCACCACAACTGAGCTGGGTACCACTGGCCCCAAGCAAATTCTTCCCACGGTGCTGCCGAACATCAGCCACCCCTCGCTGCAACCCGCCACTGTAATTGACTTTGGACCCTGGTAAAGCATATTTGAAAATCCCGCCGAGGATTCAAGATTGATCCATGATCTGGACCAATAAGGATTTTCATTGGTCAAGATAATGGACCAATGGGGCCCCCCAGCGGGGGATATTCAAAGATGCTCATGCTCAAATTCAATTATACCTATGGGAGTTGTGGCACATGTTCTGCGATAAGTGCAGGCTCTCATGACTGGTGCATCTCCTGGGGGAACAAGGCAGCGGTACCGTGGTGCTGAAGGACAACACCACAGTGCAACACCTTGCTCCCCGTCGCCTGGGACATGGGAGCATTGCACAGGCTTTCACCTGAGACTCTCTCGATCGCACTACATTTTCCATCCTGTATATACAATTGTGCTCCTAAAATTGTACGTAGGTAGATCTTTTTGACTTGCTACTTTTTAAAGTAGCTCACAAGCCGAAAAAGTGTGGGCACCTCTGAGCTATATCTCTTTGTAACAAGTTATTAATAGTCAGGCTGTTTGAGTTTGACTTGGCACCTTTTCATGAACTTGGGGAATCACATTATCATTACAATCAGCAGTTGTCTTTGTGTTGTGGCTTTTTACACTGCTGAAAGGTAATTGGTTTGGGTAACTTATTACAGTTTTCTTTTTAAAGTGAACCAGCCCCAAAAATTGTGCAGAGTAACGTAAAAGTATGTTCAGATTTGTTTAAGAATTTTTTAAAAAGAACTTAAAAAAAAAGCCCACACATCAGATTTGATAACTTTGCAGCTCTGAGGTTTTTTTTTTTTTTTTTTTTTTTTTTTTTTTTTTTTTTTTACAGTATTTTCATTTGTACGCTATTTAATTTATATTTTAAGTATTTGACTTCTGAATTTGGTTGCCAGATCAAGCCTTTTAAAAGCAAGGTCTGAGACTGGCATTCATGTATTGAAGAAAAGAAAATTGATTTGCCTTCACCAAATCTCTCCTCTGTACCAGTCGGGTCTATTTGTGCAAAGACCAATTGTTGGTCGGCACCACCAGTTGTAAGCTCCTTTAGTAAAACATGGCTCTTTATTTAAAAATCACTCATAAGTGCAAAGTCTGGCTGAACAGTGTACTTGTTAAGGGCTCTGCCTTTGACATGGGAGACCAGGGTTCAGAACCTGGTTACAGTCAGTATCTATTCAGTAAGGAGTCCTTGGGCAAGACTCCCTAACATTGCAGGGTGGCCTCTTGAGTGTGTGCCACCTAGTGGATGTAGCTCTCAAGCACTTTGAGTCCGTTAGGAGAAAAGTGCTATGCAAATGTTAGCATTATTATAATTCAGCTACATTCCTCTGTTTCAGGCAAACAGCCTTTCTGGCTAGCCAACAATACATAATATTGATGTTATAGCTATGATCATATAGAATATATAGTTTACAGAATATAGTTTTCCACGGACTGTTCCTTAAAGGGGCTCCTAATTTAACTCTTACTTTAGGCCTATGTCCATCATAGTGAACGGGCAATTTTTTTTAAAAGAAGCATGTTAACCTGTTTGCTTTTTTGGGATGTGGGAGAAAACCAGTGTGTAGGGCAAAAATCCATGTAAACAGCAGGGGCATTGCTAGCCCTAGAGATCAGTGGCACATGCCCCAGATGTATTCTGTGGGTTCCTGGATGTCCCCCAGGCAGTCAGCCATGGTGCCTCAATAGCGGGTATGCTGGGAGCTGTGGTGCATCAATCAGGGGTGTGCTGGGTACTGTGGTGCCTCTATGTAGGCATATTTGGTGCTGTGGTGCCTTTATGAGGGCATTCAGGGAGCTGTGGTTATTCTATTGGGGTATGCTGAGAGCTGTTGTTCCTCAATGGGAGGCCCGTGGGAGCATGGGGAGGAGATCCACTAGAAGGTCAGGGAATGCTATGCGGGACTGCCAAATAACCTGGTAGCAGGCCAGCCCGCCCAGCAGAAAGCCAGACTAACCAGCACAGAAGCCAGGTAACTCTGCCTAGTAATTTTTTAAGAGGAACTCCAGTGAACATAATGTAATTTAAAAAAAAAGTGCTTCATTTTTATAATTATGTATAAATGATTTAGGGCTGGTGCACACCGAGCGGGTTTTTTTGGCGTTTTTGCAGCTGCTTGCGGCTGCGGATACGCTTGGTCAATGTATCTCAATGGGGTGGTTCACACCAGAGCGGGAGGCCTTTTGCTGAAACTCATACTCCCGGGGTGAGGCATTTTTTGGATTGCAGAGGTGTTTCTGCCTCCATTGTAAAGTATAGGAAAAACGCAAACCGCGGCAGTTCAGAGCGGTTTTGCAGGCGTTTTTGTTACAGAAAATGTTCAGTAACAGCTTTACTGTAACAATATATGAAATCTACTACACCAAAAACGCTTCACAAAACCGCAAAATGCTAGGTGAAACGCTACAGAAAAATAAGAAAAAGCGTTTCATATTCTGCTAGCATTTTGTGGATCGGCTAGCGGGTTTTGGTGTGCACCAGGCCTCAGTCAGTGTTTGCCCATTGTAAAATATTTTAAATCCCTGATTCATATTCTGACATTTATCACATAGTGACATTTTTACTGCTGGCAGGTGATGTAGCTGCTGCTTGCTGTTTTAGCAGATGGAAACAGCTGGAAACAGCTATTTCCCACAATGCAACAGGGTTCACAGACAGGAAACTGCCAAGAGTACGTATTCAGAATTTCTTTGTGGGAGGGGTTTCACCACAATATCAGCCATACAGAGCCCCCTGATGGTCTGTTTGTGAAAAGGAATAGATTTCTCATGTAAAAGGGGGGTATGGGCTACTGATTGGGATAAAGTTCAATTCTTGGTTGGAGTTTCTCTTTAAGTGATGCTGCCTATTTGTGTTAGGTTGCATTTTTATTTTACTTTTTTATTTTTGTATTAGTGGAGAGGGGGCTTCATCCAGCATTTTCTGGACAGGCCTACTTAGACTGCTGTTAAGTTCATGTAAAGTTGGCTCCACCCATAACCACACCCACATTCTGGTATGTGGCCACACCCATTTCCCATTGGGAGTGCCTAAAAGTGCCCCGGATCTCTTAGGAGCCTAGCTCACCCCGGTAAACATGTGAGAACTTATAACCTTTCAAAAAACCTTTTTCAGATTTGGTGGGAGGATTATCCTCACCAAGACATGGTGTTTGTAGCATTCCAAATACTCACAATAACTAAAATAAGAAATGTAAATCTGCCTATTGGTTGGAGTTTGGCAGATTACAGTAGTGGCTATTAAGAAGAAAGTTAGTAATTTCTGGCTGGTACTAACTTAATTGTTTATTAGCTGGACCTAAAGCTGCTACTTTAGTCCTTGTATTCTCGCTATTTCTGCCTGACATTTCTCTACCTAATTATCTCTTATTAAACTACACAAGAAAGAGATATGCTTCATTTTTTTTGTCTGCTTTCTTAAGTCCCTCTGTCTAGACGGTGTGACGGGAAGTCTCTTTAAAATGTATGAGCGTCTCATGTTCCTGTGAAGTTTCTCGCTAAATTAATATTTGTGGACATTTCATGCAGCAAATTCATTAATAGTCTTTCAGTGCAACCATCATTTTTCCATAAATCTATAACTGCTTCCTCTCCTTTTTTCCCAAACCCTTGCCTGTGACCGTAAAAGCATTGCATGATTCACTTGCCATTAAAGTCTGTATTTAATTGGATGCCCTTCAAAGAATCGTTAATGGAACATAGTGCTTAGTGTACTTGTAGCCCAAAGACAATGCAGGCAGTCATTTTGTGTTCTGGACCAAGATTTTAAGGAGGCAGCCTATCAGTGCACTAGAAATTGAGTGACTACGGGTGGTCAATGAGATGCAAATAATTTCCAGTTGAAGCAGTATTATGCAAATTGTGTATGCAAATGAATGCAGCTTGAACATTTTTCTTCAGCAGGATTTGATTAGTTCATGTTCAAGCTGCATATATTTGCATAATGCTGCATCAACTCCAAAATGATTTACATCTCATTGACCATCCCTATTAATGACATCACCCAGTTCCTAGTGTATATCATAGGCTACTTGGTTATTTATTTACTTTCACAAAATGGCTACATGCATTGTATATATGGACAATGGATGTAGCTTAAAATCTGTTTTAATTTTAACTTTTCATGCAAAGGATTAGCCAGCACCCACATTTCACCCATATATTTCCATATTTATAGGCTTCCACCAATAGGAAGCAAGTGGAAAACATAGCTAAGAAGAGACTTGACTCCTTGATGAAGGAATCCAAAATTCGAGATTGTGAGGACCCCAACAATTTTACGGTCACCCAACTGCCACCTTCTGGGAAGCGCAATCAGAAAGCTGAACTAAAAAAGGTGCATTATTTTGTTAATTTTTAGATTTTCTACACTTTCTCTTTGCTGCATGCACATGGCAGAATCTGTTCCATATTGAATGTGATTCTAACATTATACATGTTGTGATTGTTTGGGAAGTTGGCTGGCAACATTCATGAATGCTAAATGCTCATGCCGTAACCAAATATTCAGTATGGTATACACTGCTTTCACCAGCTTCCTAATATAATGCAGTAGCCACTGATTTAGGAGTCTGACTGTATTATATTTTTTCCAGGAGTGACAAGTTACCCTTAATTCTGTGTGCTTATACTGTACATTTATGATGTTGCTACCAGCTCCTTTTTTATAGTGTAATGTGTGCTTTATTAGGCAAATACCAGCCTGTTTTTCCCAACCGCTGCTCACACCATGAATACCAATGCAAAGTATGTTTTAGAGTACAAGTAAATAGTAACAACCCGGTTTCTCCCACCCATGCCCATAACAGGAATAGTGCAAGGTATTACAAGAAACTGCAACTTACTGCTGTGCAACTGAGAAAGAGTGCTCACGTGGTCCTCATCCCCATTTCATATAGCTAAGCCACTGACTTGCTCACTGCTTTACAGTGCTTGAATATACCTGTGTTTCCCTTTCCTGGGCTGAGATTCCATATAATGTTACTACCCACATCCTACATATAAAGTGAAAGTACTGGAGGAGTTTCACATGACAGAAATGTATATTGTCTGTAGATTGCAGCTGTTTGTAATACTTTTCACTGATGGGCAGAGGATGGATGTAATAGGGTGGCAAGGAACTGGACACGAGCCATGGAATGGGTGCTGCACTCCCTGGCTGCTCCTCCTCTGTCATCTGCTAATCGACTGAAATGTATTTCATTGAACTCCCTGCACAGGAGTTTATTTGGCCAAAGGTAGCCACTCTGAAGGCTCAGTTAACACCACTGAACATTATACCAGACGTTTAATAAGAGGAAGCCCAGGACGGACATAGGATCTGCCTTATGACAATATTTCTAATTTGAAGGCATTTTTTTTTTCCAGAAAACTAAACCATAGTTGTATTTTGTTTTCTTGCTTCTGTTTGGTCTGAGTTTTATCTCTAGACATTTCAACTAAAACATTCCCAATAGAAGCAAATTTTTGGAACAAGTGAAAAGATTGACTGGTTCACACTGCACGAGCTTTTGAAGCTCTAGTGATTTTGGAAAGCTCTTGCTAATACAATGCTATGGGTGATTTTTATAAAATCCCATCACTCAAGTGAGAAAAAACTCATAGCATTAGCAAGAGTTTTAAAATCACAAGCGGTTTGAAAAAGTTCTTGCAGTGTAAACCAGACCTAAATGTTATTTGGACTTTCATATCTATTATTGCTCTCTCCTGCATAGTCCATTGAATTAGAATGCCTCACTACACTCAGAAATGTGGGAGCAGGATATTGCACTGTGATGACCACTGATAGAAGCAGTAAAATGGTCTGGTTATGAGTAATTACAGTATTTTTTATTTATATAGCACCAACATCTTTCATAGCACTGTACATGGTAGAAAACAAATAGAGGGGAACATGGAAACATGAGCTTTAAAGGTTATCTTAAGTGAATTAATCTTCCCAGTTTAAAGGGAAACTTCAGCCTAAACAAACATGCTGCCATTAAAGCGGAATATAACCCTGCAATTCAACTTTGCTCTAAAACATTATTTACAGTATATTATATGCAACCAGCATTTTTTTATTACTAGACCAGCATTGGAAGGGTTACACAGGGCTTTAAAGTTCCTGGAGATTTCTGCAGACGCATCCGAAGCTGAAATAGATACATTTTGTTTACATAAATGTATCTAAGTGTTGAATGTGACTCACTCTCTCTGACTGAGAAGGAGCTTGGAGGACAGCCAAAGAGTGTGTAACATTTATCAATAGATACATTCAACTAAATAGAATGTAGCAATCTGAACTTCTGCATATCTCTCCACGGAACTTTAAACCTCTGTGTTTAACCCTTCCAATGCTGGTCTAGTAAAAAAAAGCTTTTTGCATATAATATGCTGTAAATAATATTTTAGAGCAAAGTTGAAATGCAGGGTTATATTCCGCTTTAAGTTACATTAGTTATGTTAATTAAAATAGGTAATATAATCTCTTACCCACCCTGTTTTAAAAGAACAGGCAAATGTTTGTGATTTCATGGGGCAGCCATTTTTGTCATGGGGCAGCCATCTATTTGGTTGAAAAGAGGCGACCGGGAGCATGAGACACAGTTCCAACTGTCCTGAGTCGTGATTACCCCTCCCAGTTTCATGCACTAGGCTTCAAATCTCAAATTTTGCACCAAAACAGCAGAATGAGAACATCGGAAATCCCATCATGCTTTGCACAGCATCAGGGGAAAATGCCCGGGCAGTTTTTTTCTGAGCAGCTAAAAATGAGGTAAGAAAAACAAAGTTCTGATGCTGTGAAACTGTCGAAGAAACACCAAGCCTTTTCAGTGCTGCTGAGTAGATTTTTAGTCTGGAGATTCACTTTAACTTGCCTGGGGCTTTTTCCAGGCGTATGACAATTAAGGGCACCTGGAAATTTTGGTGTGTAGTTAGGGGCAATAGTAAAATATTGCTATGAAATACCTATATTTTACTATAAAAACGTAAAATATTGTTGTTAAATCCCATGCCTAAAAACTAACCTCCCCCACCCCCACACACTACCTGCCTAATGCCTGAAAACCTCCCGCACCCGCACACACTACCTGCCTAATGCCTAAAACTAACCCCCCACCCCTGACCTACCTAGTGACTAAATCTGACCTCCCCACACAAACTACCTAACACTGCAAACCGACCATCCCCCCCCCCCCCAGCACCCATGGTGCCGTGCGATGATTGTACTGCACACACCAAACAAAAAGACCATATGATATCAGACGTTGCAGAATAGCGGCTTTTGGGCGCCTGCAATGCCCGATAAATGGCGGGCACTATTAGCACCCGAATCTCTGTTCTAGCGCCCAAAGACCGCTATTCTGTATTGGTGCCTATCGCAGCGCCCATTTAGTTGAGTTGCCGCATGCGCCCTTTTTTCCTGCCCTGTCTTCCAGCCCCCTGTAGTCCTTTAGATCCCTCAGTGTTGTTTCACTCTGATCTGTTCAGCAGCTATGCCCCTCTGAAAGTTGGCCGACTGAGCCAGTCATGTGCTACTGTGCATGCACGGCCCCAGCTGTGCCTCCTCAATCACGCTCCCATACCCGAGAGCATTCAGCGCATGTACCGGTTGCAATTTTTACAAACTGTGCAAGTGCAGGACACCCCTGGCTACAGGAGCGTGATCGAGGAGGTACAGATAATAAATGGAACATTAGTAGCAAAGAAAAGTCTCATATTTTTATTTTCCGTTTATATAGCTTTATTTATAACATTGCATCATACTTGTCACATTTGCAATTTAGAATCCATACTCTGTATTTTAAGTTAAAAGGCAAAACAGAAACTTTGAGTTTCAAAAAGAGTATTAAAGTATTTAATTATTGTAAATACTATCAGAACGGGTGAAGGAATTAAAGTGTACCTGAGGCATCTTGTGACATGTTGAGATAAACGTGTATGTAAAGTACAAAACATAATAATATCCAGGATGTTTTACTTGTTTTATTTTGCTGCCTGAAAGAGTTCATTTCTAGGCATGAAAGTGACTGCTTCTGTCCTAACTTGTCAGCAATTTTGTAAACATCACTGATAAGCAAATTACAACCATAAGTTTTCCTAGCAGAATACTACTTCTGAGAGCAGGGGAGAGATATAAAAAGGTTAATAGTTCATGTATATTAAGTCTGGGACACTTAATAGGCTGCCACTGATTAGACAGTAAAACTTTCAACCTACTTTGTAAATGTTTACCAGTAAATATACAAGAAAACCACGGGATACCTTAAAAAAAAGTAATTTTTAGGTGTAGGAGGATAAATATAATTATCTCATCAGTTTTTCTCCTCCTGTTCACTTTAAGGGGTTGCAAGTTATAATTTGCTTGATTGTAGCTCCAAACTCAAAAGGCACAATTTCAAACAGCTCCGTGTAGTTAACTGTCACAGGTGCTTTAATAGCGGTATGTTATTTTATATTTACCCCCGACAGGTAAGAGAATAATATCCATTACAAATTGTTCTTTTTAAATATAAAACAATGCCCAGTTGTTGCAGAAGAAGAATGGTTGTGTCAGAATGCCTCACATTCTTTGTGAACTTAATCCAGACTGTTCTCTCAGCTAAGGCTCTGTTCAATTATGTTAACAGTGGGGGATTATTTTTTTTACTAATAATTAATCCTTGTTTTTTCAGAAATCTGACTCTGGACCTGCTGTTGAGAGATCACTGGTAAGGATTATGTTTTTAGTAATAAATGTTACACGCTTGCAAAAGAGTCTAATTTTTCCCACTGACAGCCATAGCAGAGTTTTATAGGTTACTTGGAACTATTGCTCTACACACAACATCCATACCTGGATACAGCAATCTTGTCTAATTTGTCTAATTTCTGTAGGTTTTATGTTATCCTGCATATCTCATGATTTGTGTACATACCAACCTTAAACACAAGACCTAATTCACCTTCCTGGTTTACACATTGTTAGGAAAGGTGAATAGTGGAAATATGCAATTACTCGCATAAGATTTATATGTGGTGCTGCTACCAGATGCGTATCTGAGGTGTGGCAGGTATAGCTCTTGCTGTGGGTGCGATGTCTGCCATCAGTAATGTAGCAACCAGCTCATAGGTGGCTCTTTTCTCCTAGCCCCCTGCCACTCGGCACTTATACAGAGCTCCCAACTGTCCCTCTTTTTTCCTCATTTGTCCCTCTTTCAGGACGGATGTAAAGATAATATAAATATATGTATTTTTCTACTGAAATTTTATTTTATTTACTTAAAACTTTGTCATCTTTTGTTTATGAATTCTTTATGGTATAGGTCTGACTAGGGGTGTGTCTTAAAATGGAGGGCGGGAGGTTGGGCGGGATGTATGGCACTCTGTCAAAGGTGGATGGCATAGCTCCTGGGTGGATCAGCTTTTTTTCAATTGCTAATCTACCAGAGGGGATCACACCGCAATACTAACAAGGTCAGAGGGGGAGAATATTGCACAGATAATTTTCATTATCATTGTACACTCTACCTGGGTCCACCTATAGTAATCATTTATGAACACAGTTATGAATGTGCCATCTGGGTTTATTAAACATAGTGCTCAGATTATACCAATATGTCAAACAAGGTTTTTTTCACATTTTGGTTAAATGATTTAACCACTTAAGGACTGCAGTCCTAAAACCCCTTAAAGAGACTCCGTAACAAAAATTGCATCCTGTTTTTTATCATCCTACAAGTTCCAAAAGCTATTCTAATGTGTTCTGGCTTACTGCAGCACGTTCTACTATCACCATCTCTGTAATAAATCAACTTATCTCTCTCTTGTCAGACTTGTCAGCCTGTCTGGAAGGCTGCCAAGTTCTTCAGTGTTGTGGTTCTGTGAAGCATCTCCCCCCTTCAGGCCCCTCTCTGCACACTGCCTGTGTATTATTTAGATTAGGGCAGCTTCTCTCTTCTCTCTTATCTTTTACAAGCTGGATAAATCCTCCTCTGAGCTGGCTGGGCTTTCACATACTGAGGAATTACATACAGGCAGAGCTGTCTGCATTCTGCAGGAAGAAACAGCCTGACACTTCAGTGGAAGATAGCTGCAGGGGGAAAGAAACACACAAATGGTCTCTTGAGATTCAAAAGGAAGGGTGTATACAGCCTGCTTGTGTATGAATGTATTTTCTATGCGTGGACATACTGTACATCAACCTACTTCCTGTTTTGGTGGCCATTTTGTTTGTTTATAAACAAACTTTTAAAAACTGTTTTTAACCACTTTTAATGCGGCGAGGAGCGGCGAAATTGTGACAGAGGGTAATAGGAGATGTCCCCTAACGCACTGGTATGTTTACTTTTGTGCGATTTTAAGGACCAGAGCCTTTTTTCCATTCAGACCACTGCAGCTTTAACGGTTTATTGCTCGGTCATACACCCTACCATCTAAATGAATTTTACCTCCTTTTCTTGTCACTAATACAGCTTTCTTTTGGTGCTATTTGATTGCTGCTGCGATTTTTACTTTTTATTATATTCATCAAAAAAGACATGAATTTTGTCAAAAAGACTTTTTTTTTAATTTCTGTGCTGACATTTTTCAAATAAAGTAAAATTTCCTATACATTTGAGCGCAAAAGTTATTCTGCTACATGTCTTTGATAAAAAAAAAAACATTCAGTGTATATTTATTGGTTTGGGTAAAAGTTATAGCGTTTACAAACTATGGTGCAAAAAGTGAATTTTCCCATTTTGAAGCATCTCCGACTTTTCTGAGCACCTGTCATGTTTTATGAGGTGCTAAAATTCCAGGATAGTATAAATAACCCCCAAATGACCCCATTTTGGAAAGAAGACATCCCAAAGTATTCACTGAGAGGCATGGTGAGTTCATAGAAGATTTTACTTTTTGTCACAAGTTAGCGGAAAATGACACTTTGTGACAAAAAAAAAGGGAAAAAAAAGTTTCCAATTCTTCTAACTTGCAACAAAAAAAAATAAAATCTGCCACGGACTCACTATGCCCCTCTCTGAATACCTTTAAGTGTCTACTTTCCAAAATGGGGTCATTTGTGGGGTGTGTTTACTGTCCTGGCATTTTGGGGGGTGATAAATTGTAAGCACCCCTGTAAATCCTAAATGTGCTCATTGGACTTAGGGTCCCTTAGCGCAGTTAGGCTGCAAAAAAGTGCCACACATGTGGTATTGCCGTACTCAGGAGAAGTAGTATAATGTGTTTTGGGGTGTATTTTTACACATACCCATGCTGGGTGGGAGAACTATCTGCCCCAGATATTTGGCGTGATGTGTCACGACTTCAAAAAGGTTGGGAACCCTACACTGCCCCAGTGCAGTGTAGGGTGGCTGTAGCCTGCCCTGGTGGCCCCTCGGACACTGGGACCACCAGGGCAGGAGGCAGCCTGTACAATACACTTTGTAAACATTACAAAGCATATTCTACGCTTCCTATGCGGCGATCGTCGGGTTAACAACCCGCCAGCGCTTCCAATTGGCCAGCGGGTTGACGTCGCGGGTGGGCGGAGCCTATTGCCGGCAGATGCGCGCGATCCCTGGCAGAACAGTGCCCCAGGACCCGACGCCATTCTGCGTTACGTGGTCCTGGGGCTGCCACTTTGCCACCGACAATATGCAGTAGGCGGTCGGCAAGTGGTTAAAGGAGTTATCAGGCTAAATGTATAAAATAAGTGGTACTTACCGGGGGCTTCCTCCAGCCCCAAGCTCCCAGCATGTCCCTCGCCGCAGCTCTCCCCGCAGCTGTTCGCCGCAGCTCACTCCCGGTCCCCGGCAATGACGTCAGGTCTCCAGGTCGGCCTGTACTGCGCCTGCGCGAGCGGCGCTGTCAATCACCGCCACGTGTGCCGGATCCGCTCCGGCCCATGTGGCGGTGATTGACAGCGCCGCTCGTGCAGGTGCAGTACAGGCTGAACTGGAAGTCGGCCTGATGTCATCGCCGGGGACCAGGAGCGAGCTGCGGCGAACAGCTGCGGGGAGAGCTGCGGCGAGGGACATGCTGGGAGCTTGGGGCTGGAGGAAGCGCCCGGTAAGTACCACTTAGGCCAGTGGTTCCCAACCTTTTTGAAGTCGTGACACATCACGCCAAACACTCAGATATCCGTGACACATGACATATGTATAAATAGTATAGCTGCCTCAGTATAGGTAGTATAGCTGCCTCAGTGCAGGTAGTATAGCTGCCTCAGTGCAGGTAGTATAGCTGCCTCAGTGCAGGTAGTATAGCTGGCCCAGTGCAGGTAGTATAGCCGCCCCAGTGCAGGTAGTATAGCCGCCCCAGTGCAGGTAGTATAGCTGCCCCAGTGCAGGTAGTATAGCTGCCCCAGCGCAGGTAGTATAGCTGCCCCAGCGCAGGTAGTATAGCTGCCCCAGCGCAGGTAGTATAGCTGCCCCAGCGCAGGTAGTATAGCTGCCCCAGCGCAGGTAGTATAGCTGCCCCAGCGCAGGTAGTATAGCTGCCCCAGCGCAGGTAGTATAGCTGCCCCAGCGCAGGTAGTATAGCTGCCCCAGCGCAGGTAGTATAGCTGCCCCAGCGCAGGTAGTATAGCTGCCCCAGCGCAGGTAGTATAGCTGCCCCAGCGCAGGTAGTATAGCTGCCCCAGCGCAGGTAGTATAGCTGCCCCAGCGCAGGTAGTATAGCTGCCCCAGCGCAGGTAGTATAGCTGCCCCAGCGCAGGTAGTATAGCTGCCCCAGCGCAGGTAGTATAGCTGCCCCAGCGCAGGTAGTATAGCTGCCCCAGCGCAGGTAGTATAGCTGCCCCAGCGCAGGTAGTAAAGCTGCCCCAGCGCAGGTAGTAAAGCTGCCCCAGCGCAGGTAGTAAAGCTGCCCCAGCGCAGGTAGGACAGCTGCCCCAGCGCAGGTAGGACAGCTGCCCCAGCGCAGGTAGGACAGCTGCCCCAGCGCAGTGCCCCAGCGCAGGTAGGACAGCTGCCCCAGCGCAGGTAGGACAGCTGCCCCAGCGCAGGTAGAACAGCTGCCCCAGCGCAGGTAGGACAGCTGCCCCAGCGCAGGTAGGACAGCTGCCCCAGTGTAGGTATCGAATCTTCTGCTCTCCCAGCCACAGCACAGCTGCAGCAATGTGTCTACCACGCATATGCTGGCTGTAACACAGAGAGAGACACTTGGGAAGGATGCTGCCTTTTTGCAGGTGCAGGCACATGTCAGTCCTTTATGGTAAATCCGGTCCTCTCCTCCCTCTCCGCTACAAGTGTTTATCTCTGGCTCCCTCCTCGCTCTGGCCTCCGCCCTCGCTCTAAGTAGCTAGTGCAGTGCTACAAAAAATGGCCGACTATGTCCACAAATGCGGACGTCGGCGGCCATTTTCTTGTAGCACTGATCTACTGAGTGGCAGACAGAGCTAACAAGCAGCAGAGCAGGGGAACGCGGCGACACATTCCCGGTGCTGCCGCGACACATGAATGTGTCGCGGCTTACCGGTTGGGAACCACTGGCTTAGGCCCAGTGCATACCAAAACCTCTACTCCAAAAACCGCTAGCGTTTTGCGGATCTGCTAGATTTCAGAGTGATTCTTTCTAGGCATGTGTAGAGAGGTTTTCTAAACATGCCTAGCGGTTTTTGGAGCGTTTTTGTGTAGCAGATTTCATATATTGTTACAGTAAAGCTGCTACTGAACAGCTTCTGTAACAAAAACGCCTGGAAAACCGCTTTGATCTGGCGTTTTCAGAGCGGTTGTCCACTTTTCCTATACTTAACATTGAAGCAGAAACGCATCTGCAAACCGCAAAAATGCAGCAGGAGGCACGTTTGCGGTTTGCTAAAAAACTAAAACAGTCGGTGTGCACCATCCCATTGATACATTAGCCAAGCGTTTTCACTGGCGGATGCGGTTGGCGGATCGCTGCTAAAACCGCTCGGTGTGCACTGGGCCATATTTTATTTATTTTCCCTGATAACTCTTAAGCTTGAGGAGTTTACAACTTGGCCCTTAATGATGCTTTGACCAGCAACATCATCATTCTCATTCTACTCAGACTGCAAAGATGAAGTGCATTGACAAATGTTTCTGGAAGGGTTACAGCCTCAAGCTCTGAAAGCCTATGCAGCAGATTAAAACTGTTCAATAGGTACCAGATACTTAATATACTGGATGTCCACTGTTTAAGGAACATATATGTGGCTGAATGAGCCCTATACTGTACTTCACAGGCTTGGGAAAACATTTGGGCAATCCAGCGGGTTTTTGCTAATGTTTTAAATCTTTTTCTTAGGGCCTGTTTCCACTGCAATGAAATCCCTCAGGGAAACCCTTCCATAGGGTATAATGCTGCTGCTGTCTGAATCGCTTGCCTTACCAATTCGGACGTCATTGCAGCATTTTTTCATGTGGGAGGCAGCGAATTCTGTAGCCGTGCATGGCACGGCTTCTGGGATTCATCTGCGTATTGCAGACCAGAAAGTGCCGTCGTGCGTCTCGGCTAGTGGAAACAAGCCCTAAATCAAGAGAATCTGTTAACGTATGGGAGAACTCAAGGGAGTGTCTTTAGAATGGGCCTTCAGTTAAAGTGAGATTTAATTTTCTAATGTATACCTTTTCATTAGTTACTGTTCCTCAAAAGTTATTAATGGCACAAGTTTTAAACACACTTCCTCTGCAACAGTCTGAGTCACCTATTTTAGGAGGAAATGAGCTAGAGGCCTGCATCGAGTTGAGTACCCGTGGGTTACCTGAAATGCGGGTAGGGTTCAGCTACCCATTTTTATTTTAATCTGGTTACGGGTGAGGTGCGGGTAGTGGGTCTGCGGATGTGTGTCGGGTGCAGGTACCAGGTTCACTAGAAAGTGGGTAGTTGGCCTGCAAGTTGGTTAGTCAAGTTGGGTACCCAGGGGTCACATGAAATGCTGGTTGGGTTCGAGTACCCGTTTTGATTTAATAGGGGTGCAGGTAGTGGCGGTGCGGGTACCAGATTCACCGGAAAACGGGTTGCGGGTCAGGCATGGGTAGCGCGGGTGTGGGTTCGAAAAATTAGTTCCGCGCAGACCTCTAAAATGAGCTGAGTACACACACGCTGGACTAAACTCTGCAGAAATGGCGATAATGACCACCTTGGCCAAGAATCTAGCATGTACATGGGAGCCCTGCAAAGTCGCCTAAAGATCAGGCTAGGGATGAATCTGTACAGAATTTGGCTCCAAAATGTTGCCAAGGGGATTGGGTCTGGCTCTCTGAGGGTGACGGTCCTTCAAATGTGTACAAAGCTATAGAGAACCAGATAAAGACACAAGTACAATTGCACACAAAAGTTCTGAACTCTGCCTGGAGAAGCTACGTATGATTGTTCAGGTAACCATACACTATAAAGGTCAGTAGACATGAACTATGCGGGTTGCCTGTCCGGATCATGCTCAGTCCGGTGGGAAACGCTGCAGGTAACGAGCACTGTATACCTAAGCAACTTGTACTGTCTCTATGGAGATGGGAGGAGGGATGGCAGAGCAATGCATGAGGGAGCAGCTTCTGGTGAGAAGACCAAGTGGTGAACAGTGAGCTCAGGTTTTGCTGCTTGAAGGGGGACACCTGTACATACGCTAGATTCTAAGTCATGGTGGCCCCAGTTCCATCTAGGGTGCATGATGCTTGACCTCTCTTTTTTTCTTAATAAATTAGACTTTAGACTCCTAAGTCTATTAAAAAGTAGAAAAAAAATAAGTTCTAATTTTGTTGTTAAAACATTGTTCAGGAAAGGCCATTTTGTGGGAGATCAAGTGAGATTGAGTGAGTTCAGAAAAAGTGAAGCCACCGGCAAGAGTCGCACAAGCATGATGCTCCACATCTTGCAGCTACAATGGGGAAAACATCAGATCATACCTCTGCTAAGATCTAACCTAAAAGATCTGACCTAAAATCCAGTAGGGCACTTGGGCTAAAGATGGTAAATGATATTGGGTAGTTGTGGGTTGTAACCATATCTTATAAGTGTATGCCCAGCATTACCGGGCAAAGGTGTGGAATGACTTGTAATCATCCATTTAAACTCCCCGTGTTTATACAAAGTTGTCAGTAACACAAATGAGAAATATTCAAGGACTGCTCAATAGCTGATGTAACAATGCAGGGCATGGCAATAGGGGACAGTCTGTGACTGCGTCAGTGGCCAATGGACCTGAACACGTTACTATAGTGTTTATGATAAACCTCTGTGTAAGTGCTTTGAATAGTGGTAACCATTGGCAAACCATTCATACTCTGTCACTGGAAAGTCATTTTGGTGATCTGTATCATGATGTTATTGTACATACATTGCGGGGGGGTCAGAGTAAAATGTGCACAGGGACTTACTCTGTAGCCATGTCACAGTAGCAATAGAAAAAATATATATTCCAAACTTCCTGGAGTTTCTCTTTAAAGAATATTGTACATTTCTAAACGCTAGTGACAGAGAAGTGAATCCTGGCAAGCTGCTATGACTTGTGAACACATTACTTTTGGAATACTTCTGGATATTCTGGGTTATCTCTATGCAAAAACGACAATTTCCTTTTATAGAGCTAAACTTACTGAGCAGAGAAAACTGATGCATCCACTTGTCTCAGCCATTTTTTGGCTATATGACATATTCTTCTGCAAGGAATTCTGGGTACTGGCAGTAGTTAAGCAAGCAAGTTATAAATTCATTGCATAATAAGAGCGATGGAGGATGCAGAGGAGTCTTCCCTAATTACAGTCAATCTTACAATATAATGAGACTTGTAGTGGTGGAAGTTTATAGCTAATTTAGCTAATTTGGCATACAGTGCAAGTGACCATGTTTATGCCTTAATCATGATAAATATCTTGCGTCTCTCCATAATGTCCACAGTCATTCAGCATGGTCTATAATCCCAGAGGCTGATTACGGTGCTGGGATATGCAAAGTCTGCTGTCAGGACTGCCACGCTCTCTATCTCTTCTCAGCAGCCCCCATATTGCACGGTCATTTGCTAATTAACTAATGGGCGTGATAATTAAGCTGTGAGGTTCCTGCTTTACTCTAATGGACATGTTTAAGAAAATAAATTGGGCGTAATATTTTTTAAAACTATTATTTGGTGTTTAAGATTTAGCAATGATCCTACTCAGACTATTAAATTGCTATGAATAAGTCATCATTTAGTTAGAATGGGCTGAACTTGATAAATAATTATACCCTGAGTATGTAGATTCTCCTCCTGCACAGCTGACTTGTTTCCTTTAGAAAATAAAATTAAGTTGTTGCCCATTATTATCTCCACAACGCAACAAACACTAATACCACAATATCAGTCTGCACTTTTGTTATAAGTCTTTTTAGACTAACTTAATTTCAGTTTATTTGAAAACTGATCTAAAAATGTACAACCTGCACTGCAAACACCACAGCTTAAAATTAAAGAGCACCTCTGGTGATCCTCTGAGGATGTTATAACTACATGGCAAATTGCATAAGCTGTAAAGCCTGGCCTACACCTTTAAATTTGGTCAATCACTGACCAATTTTACCACCTCCACGCAGTATGAGAGCTTACCTACACAATCTGCTGATTGTATTCATAATCTGTTAGCCCTCATACTACACGGAGGTGGTAAAATTGGCCAATCATTGGACATTCAAAATTGAAGTTGTCTACCAGGCTTAAGTGAGACCAGAGCCCCGAATCAGCTGGGGGTTGGCACCATGGTCCTGCCCCCTTGACAAAAAGGCCCTGGCCCTTCTGCATCTCAATTGCTGTTGAAACAGGAAAGAATGAGGCCATTTTCTTCAAGTGGCATAGCTACTAATCGGCATCCAACTAAATGTTGGGCTCCAGTGACACGACATATTCAATTTGCTGTGAAGTCAGTAGATCGAGGATCAAGTCGTTTATAAGTGTCTTCAGATATGCGCTTGAAAGTGGAATTGAACATGCATTTTTTTTTCACTGACTTTTCTTGTCCAGAATGGGGCAATGAAAGTCTACAGGGGGCAAAGCTTATAAAATAAAATGCATACTTTACTACTAGGCTCTGCCACCTCTTCCCACTGTGGATGTGCATCCAAAAGGTTGTATCCTAACAACTTTCTGCTTCTTGATGATGCATGCGTGGCCTGCCCCCTCCTCTCATACTCACTTCCTGCTCTCCCATTGGTGTATAGGGTTTGGCAAACAAGCTGGAACAATCTAGCTGGCATACTAAGCTTTTCCCTTATGTTGGACTGAAGCTGGCATCATTGGGCATGAGTACATGCACAAATCAGTAGTAGACAATACACATAATGTCTGGAAAAATCTATTGCGGAATAACGTGTGTGTTTATTGCTGCTGCCTTAGCCAGGGAGTACACTAAAGCCTGTGCACTGTGTGCAGTTCCAAATTTGCATCCACATTCCCCTGTTGCCCCAGCGAGCAGTAATGGGGATGCTGATACAATTTTTTTGACATGGAGAAACAGCGATTTGGCCCTAGTTCAACAGGCCTTTATTTGATTCATGCACATTTTCCCCTTGTGATTTTAAATCTGACAGCTTTGTATGATTCCAATGCATGTTGCTGAAACCCAAAAAATCTCCAACAAATGCAGAAAATCATGTGCAGAAAAATGTGGAGCTCCATAATCCAGGAAAATGCCTGCAAAATCTCTAGGACAAGTGTGATCCCTACCTGTGTCTGTTATGGAGATGGACACGTGATTCATTGCTGTGATATAGCACCTGACTGAAATTGGCATTAGGGCCCTTTTACACTTAATCAGTTGCTCTCAGTTAAAACGAAAAGAAAATGTATTTTCAAAGTAATGCCCATGTTTTTCTATGGCACCTTTTACACTTAACGCGTTTTAACTGAAATCTTCTTCCCAATGCACTGCTATGGAAAAAACGCGTACTAACGCGTACCAACTAGAGTTGGGCCGAACCTCCGATTTTAGGTTCGCGAACCGGGTTCGCGAACTTTCGCGGAACGTTCGGTTCGCGTTAAAGTTCGCGAACCGCAATAGACTTCAATGGGGATGCGAACTTTGAAAAAAAAAAAATAATTATGCTGGCCACAAAAGTGATGGAAAAGATGTTTCAAGGGGTCTAACACCTGGAGGGGGGCATGCCGGAGTGGGATACACGCCAAAAGTCCCCGGGAAAAATCTGGATTTGACGCAAAGCAGCGTTTTAAGGGCAGAAATCACATTGAATGCTAAATGACAGGCCTAAAGTGCTTTAAAACATCTTGCATGTGTATACATCAATCAGGTAGTGTAATTAAGGTACTGCTTCACACTGACACACCAAACTCACCGTGTAACGCACCGCAAACAGCTGTTTGTGTAGTGACAGCAGTGCTGGACTGGTGCGCACCATGGCGAGAGTGCAGGTTTTGGTGGCTTTACAGCCCATATGGTCGGCCTGGCTGATGTAGCTGAATGACAGAACAGTGACTGTCCAGCTGATCAAATTTGGTCTGACCACAATGAAGCAACGACCTTATTATCTTTTGTGTGCCCCCCGAGACACTCATCTAGGCGCCGGTCATTGCTTCATTGTGATACGCAAGCCCCTTCACCATGGCAAGGTAATGATCACGAAAGGGAATGGGCGCATGTACATGCCTTTTCTTTTGTTGTTGCAGCTGCCCTCAGTGCAGCCAGAAAAATTAGGCAGTCATGTACACGCACCATAAAAATTATTACAGCGGCCGCTGCTAGCAGCGGCCTAAAAAATTCAGCAATCCGCCTGGAGTCCCGGACCCTGTTGGTGGTGGCGGAGAAGGTAGTGAAGCGGCCTGCAGGCAGACATGCTGTGTGGAGGGACTGGGAGCGACTTAGTCTTTTTGGGGCAGGCCAGGCAGCCAGTCACACGGCGTGCAGGCAGAGATGCTGTGTGTGCGGGGACTGACTTAGTCTTGGGGCGGGCAGCAGCCCTCCGGGATCCATGCCTCATTCATTTTGATAAAGGTGAGGTACTTAACACTTTTGTGACTTAGGCGACTTCTCTTCTCTGTGACAATGCCTCCAGCTGCGCTGAAGGTCCTTTCTGAGAGGACGCTTGCGGCAGGGCAGGAGAGAAGTTGGATGGCAAATTGGGACAGCTCTGGCCACAGGTCAAGCCTGCGCACCCAGTAGTTCAAGGGTTCCTCATCGCTGTTCACAGCAGTGTCTACATCCACACTTAAGGCCAGGTAGTCGGCTACCTGCCGGTCGAGGCGTTGGTGGAGGGTGGATCCGGAAGGGCTACGGCGAGGCGTTGGACTAAAGAACGTCCGCATGTCCGACATCACCATGAGATCGCTGGAGCGTCCTGTCTTTGACTGCGTGGACACGGGAGGAGGATTAGTGGCAGTGGTACCTTGCTGGCGTTGTGCTGTCACATCACCCTTAAAGGCATTGTAAAGCATAGTTGACAGCTGGTTCTGCATGTGCTGCATCCTTTCCACCTTCAGGTGAGTTGGTAACAGGTCCGCCACTTTGTGCCTGTACCGAGGGTCTAGTAGTGTGGCCACCCAGTACAGCTCATTCCCCTTGAGGTTTTTTATACGGGGGTCCCTCAACAGGCAGGACAGCATAAAAGACGACATCTGCACAAAGTCGGATCAAGTACCCTCCATCTCCTCTTGCTCTTCCTCAGTGACGTCACGTAAGTCAAACTCCTCCCCCCAGCCGCGAACAATACCACGGGAAGGTTGAGCAGCACAAGCCCCCTGCGACGCCTGCTGCGGTTGTTCTCCTGCCGCTGTCCCCTCCTCCTCCTCCTCCTCCTCCCCCAAAGAAACACCTTGCTCATCATCCTCTGAGTCTGACTCGTCTTCTGCACATGACCTCTCTTCTTCCTCCTCCTCCCCCCTCTGTGCTGCCGCAGGTGTTGAGGAAACAGCTGGGTCTGATGAAAATTGGTCCCATGCCTGTTCCTGCCGTAACGGTTCCTGGTCACGCTTATTCGCAGCTTCATCCGCCACTCTACGCACAGCACGCTCCAAGAAGTACGCGTAGGGAATTAAGTCGCTGATGGTGCCCTCACTGCGGCTCACCAGGTTGGTCACCTCCTCAAACGGCCGCATGAGCCTGCATGCATTTTTCATCAGTGTCCAGTTGTCAGGCCAGAACATCCCCATCTTCCCAGACTGTTTCGTTCTACTCCAGTTGTAGAGGTACTGGGTGACGGCTTTCTTCTGTTCTAGCAGGCGGGAGAACATGAGCAGGGTCGAGTTCCAGCGACTGGGGCTATCGCAAATGAGGCGTCTCACCGGCATGTTGTTTTTACGCTGAATTTCTGCAAATCGTGCCATGGCTGTGTAAGAGCGCCTCAAATGCCCACAGAACTTCCTGGCCTGCTTCAGGACATCCGCTAAGCCAGGGTACTTTGCCACAAATCTTTGAACCACTAGATTCATGACATGTGCCATGCAGGGTATGTGTGTCAGCTTCCCCATATGCAAAGCGGCAAGCAGATTGCTGCCGTTGTCGCACACCACGTTGCCTATCTCCAGGTGGTGCGGGGTCAGCCATTCATCCACCTGTTTTTTAACCACCTGGGCGGTATGGACGAGCTCAGCTCGTCCATCACCACCGGAGGCTGCCGCTCAGGCCCTGCTGGGCCGATTTGCGCCAAATAAAGAGCAGCACACGCAGCCGGCACTTTGCCAGCCGCGTGTGCTGCCCGATCGCCGCCGCTCTGCGGCGATTCGCCACGAGCAGCGGCGAAAGAGGGTCCCCCCAGCCGCCTGAGCCCTGCGCAGCCGGAACAAAAAGTTCCGGCCAGCGCTAAGGGCTGGATCGGAGGCGTCTGACGTCAGGACGTCGGCTGACGTCCATGACGTCACTCCGCTCGTCGCTATGGTGACGGTGTAAGCAAAACAAGGAAGGCCGCTCATTGCGGCCTTCCTTGTTTATTCTGGGCGCCGGAGGCGATCGGAAGAACGCCTCCGGAGCGCCCTCTAGTGGGCTTTCATGCAGCCAACTTTCAGTTGGCTGCATGAAATAGTTTTTTTTTAATTTAAAAAAAACCCTCCCGCAGCCTCCCTGGCGATCTTATCAGAACGCCAGGGTGGTTAAGAGCAGCCAGGAGAGCTGCTCCAGTGTGACTCTCCGCTTTGAGACAAGCCATGTCTAAGATGGCGTGACACCGTCGTACCTGGCATGCAGCATAGGCCCTGCGGAGCTGGGGCTGTGTAGCTGGAGAGGAGAACTGCCACTCAGCCAAGGAGGAGGAGGAGGACAGCGAAGAGCATGTAGCAGGAGGAGAGGAGGTGGCAGGAGGCCTGCCTGCAAGCCGTGGAGGTGTCACAATTTGGTCCGCCGCTTTCTGCTTGCCATCGTTCACCACCAGGTTCACCCAATGGGCTGTGTAGGTAATGTAGCGGCCCTGCCCGTGCTTGGCAGACCAGCCATCCGTGGTCAGGTGTACCCTTGACCCAACGCTCTTCGCAAGAGATGACACCACTTGCCTCTCAACTTCACGGTGCAGTTGGGGTATGGCCTTTCTCGAAAAATAAGTGCGGCCTGGCATCTTCCACTGCGGTGTTCCGATGGCCACAAATTTACGGAAGGCCTCAGAGTCCACCAGCCGGTATGGTAACAGCTGGCGAGCTAACAGTTCCGCCACGCCAGCTGTCAGACGCCGGGCAAGGGGGTGACTGGCCAAAAGTGGCTTCTTCCGCTAAAACATTTCCTTCACGGACACCTGACTGCTGCTGTGGGCAGAGGAGCAGGAAGTGCTCAAGGGCAGAGGCGGAGTGGAGGAGGCTGCCTGTGAAGGTGCAAGGGAGAAAGCGGCAGAAGCAGATGATGCACCTGAAGTTGGAAGAGGAGAAGGAGGGTGACTTTTCTTTTGTGTGCTGCTGCTGCTTTTGCTCAGGTGGCCATCCCATTGCTGTTTGTGCCTTTTCTCCAGGTGCCTTCGTAAGGCACTTGTCCCTACGTGAGTGTTGGCCTTTCCACGGCTCAATTTTTGTTGGCAGAGCGAACAGATGGCTTTGGTCCGATCTGAGGCACACACATTAAAAAATTTCCACACCGCTGAGCCACCCTGGGATGTGGGCACTATGGGGACCTCAGCAGCTGATGCTGAAGGGCAAGTTGGCTGGCTGTACATAGGTGGCGATACATGGTGCCGGACACTGCCACCAGCTGTTTCTGACGAAGAGCTGCCCCAGCTTCTTTCAGCAACTTCTCTCCTCCTACTACTCTCTGACTCCCCCTCTGAACTGTCCCCCTCTTCATCTCCTCTATTGGGAACATACCGAGGATCCCTATTACCGTCATCATCGTAGTCATCCTGCCCAGCTTCGCTTGCCTCAGACAAATCCAAACTTGCACCATCAGTAGGTCCTTCATCCTCCTGACACGTTACATCCATAGTGTTGCCGCGTAACTCAGACATATTAGCTGGTGAAAATTCATCTGGCTGTAACAACAATGGCTGTGCATCAGTGATTTCAACACTAAATAATTCTTGCGAAGTGTCAAATGCAGCGGAAGTGGTGCTAGTAGTAGCGCTGGTGGCTGAGCAAGATAAGGTGTTCTGTGTCGCTAAATACTCAACCACGTCCTGACAATCTTGGGAGGTGATGGGACGTGCCTTCTTCCGAGCACTGTACTGTGGGCCAGGTCCACACGAAATTACATTTACACGACCTCGCGCAGCAGGGCCGGTTCTAGACAGGCACATATGAGGGGGCAGACAGAAATTTGCAGGGGGCACAAAAAAAACCCCTGGGCGTGGTCATGCAGCAGACCATGGGCGTGGTCATGGGTGGGGCCAAATATACATGAACTTAGCAGCGTTGTAACCTAAAGATAAAGGGCCTGCCCAGAAAAATGTTGGGTGGAGCCTCCTATCCTTTAATTAGATTATTTACTATTAGTATAGGCATAGAGTAAAAATGCATACACACGTTCAATTTTGATTGGCCAATCACTGACCAATTGTACCACCCCCATCTAGTATGAGGGCCAACAGACTTTAAATACTATGAACAGAGCTGAGCTCTCATAATACCTAGAAGAGTAAAATTGGCCAATCAAAATTTATGTGTGTACCAGGCTTTACAGCTAATACTGTACATACAATACAGCTGGTTTACAATCAGAAGGCACAGAATAACAACTTATATAGTACATACTGGAGGTAGCAGAGATCAAAACATGCTTCAGCTAGTTTACTATCAGCACAGGCACAGAGTAACAGCTTATACTGTACATACTGGAGGTAGGGGTAGAAATGAACAACACACGGGGATTAGAAATGAAGGGCACACACTACAGTGAGTTAACGTTGAGTTTAGGTACAGAGTAACAGCTAATGCTGTACATACAGGAGGTAGCAGAGATCAGTACACACTGCAGCTAGTTTACCATCAGTACAGACACACAGTAACAGTTAATGCTGTGCATACTGGAGGTAGCAGAGATCAGTACACACTGCAGCTAGTTTACCATCAGCACAGGCACACAGTAACAGCTAATGCTGTACAAACTGGAGGTAGCAGAGATCAGCACACACTGCAGCTAGATTAGTATCAGTACAGGCATAGAGGAACAGCTTACACTGTACATAATGGAGGCATCAGAGATCTCACACTGCAGCTAGTTTACTGTCAGTACAAGCACAGAGTATAAGCTTTAGCAGGGGCTATATCACTAAGAGAGACACACACAGGGCACAGAAAGAAGCACACACACACACACCAAAAACATACACGCACACAGGACTGGACACAGATGCGCGCGCGCACACACACACACACACACGATGGGGGGGACACAACAAAAAACATACACGCACACAGGACTGGACACAGAGGCGCGTGCGCACACACGGACACAGAGAGAGGCACACACACACACACACACCCTACACACACACCCCCTACACACACCCCCTACACACACCCCCTACACACACACCCTACACACACACCCTACACACACACCCTACACACACACACACACACACGATGGGGGGGACACAACAAAAAACATACACGCACACAGGACTGGGCACAGAGGTGCCTGCGCACACACGGACACAGAGAGAGGCACACACATGGGCACAGATAGAGGCACACAACACACACCGTTTCCATACTATCCCAACACACACACTGCACTGCACTGCACACAACACTACACACACTAGGACACAGAGAGAGAGGCACACACATGGGCACACAACACACACACTGTTTCCATACTACCCCAACACACACACATTGCACTGCACACATAACACTACCTACACACACACAGAGCGAGACAGAGAAAGAAGGAGGGTGAGAAAAAGAGAGGGGGGGGGGAGGGAGAGAGAGGGGGAGA
This sequence comes from Hyperolius riggenbachi, assembly GCF_040937935.1. NCBI lineage: Eukaryota > Metazoa > Chordata > Amphibia > Anura > Hyperoliidae > Hyperolius > Hyperolius riggenbachi. The sequence goes on from NC_090651.1 coordinate 251,434,512, forward strand.
GACAGACACACACAAAAATCCCCAAGAAGATAGACAGGAATCCAGACCTCCTCCCCCGACGTGCAGTCCTCAAAGCTCTGCTGGCCAGCTGCCACTGCATCCTCCGAGTTCCTAGCTGTGAGAACATTCAGTGTTCTCCCCCTCATCAGTCAGTCTTGCTTCATCGCTGCTCAGTCTTCAGAGCAGTGAAGTGCCAGCAGGTGCCTGCAGCCCTTTGATCTTGTCGGCACACTTCTGCTCTGCTCCCCCCCAGCCTCAGCGAGACCGCGCTGAATTCAAATCCAGCTGGGAGGGCCAAATCTAGGAAGGTGACAGGAAGAAGGGGCGGAGCAGCTTGGCACTGCGTACCCCAGCCACTGTACAGCTGAGTGCAAGGAGGGAGAGCAGAGAGTGGCGGCGTCATTACGACGCGCCTGCCGCTCACTACACTCACACTGCCACTGCGCGTTTCATGGACCAGGAAGCAGTGGCAGAGCGGCTGATTTGAGGGGGCAAGAAGTCTATTTGAGGGGGCTCTGCCCCCTCTCGCCCCCCCCTAAAGCCGGCCCTGTCGCGCAGACCTGCCGGGTGGCCTTCCTCTGCCTCTGCCACTACCTCTTCCTCTTCCTCTACCTGTTTTGTCCATATCGGGTATGCACGGAGTGGTATATCACACTGCGTGCACTCACGTAGGTAGGTGGGTTCACTTAACTGCACAGGTATGCGCACTGATGCGGTGGGTTCACTGAACAGTACAGGTATACAGTGGCAGGTTCACTGAACACAACAGGTATGCAGTGGCAGGTTCACTGAACAGGTATACAGTGGCGGGTCCACTGAACAGAACAGGTATACAGTGGCGGGTTCACAGAACAGGTATGCAGTGGCAGGTTCACTGAACACAACAGGTATGCAGTGGCGGGTTCACTGAACAGGTATACAGTGGCGGGTCCACTGAACAGAACAGGTATACAGTGGCGGGTCCACTGAACAGAACAGGTATACAGTGGCGGGTCCACTGAACAGAACAGGTATACAGTGGCGGGTTCACAGAACAGGTATGCAGTGGCAGGATCACTGAACACAATAGGTATGCAGTGGCGTGTTCACTAAACAGGTATACAGTGGCGGGTCCACTGAACAGAACAGGTATACAGTGGCGGGTTCACAGAACAGGTATGCAGTGGCAGGTTCACTGAACACAACAGGTATGCAGTGGCGGGTTCACTGAACAGGTATACAGTGGCGGGTCCACTGAACAGAACAGGTATACAGTGGCGGGTCCACTGAACAGAACAGGTATACAGTGGCGGGTCCACTGAACAGAACAGGTATACAGTGGCGGGTTCACAGAACAGGTATACAGTGGCGGGCCCACTGAACAGAACAGGTATACAGTGGCGGGTTCACAGAACAGGTATGCAGTGGCAGGATCACTGAACACAATAGGTATGCAGTGGCGTGTTCACTAAACAGGTATACAGTGGCGGGTCCACTGAACAGAACAGGTATACAGTGGCGGGTTCACTGAACAGGTATACAGTGGCGGGTCCACTGAACAGAACAGGTATACAGTGGCGGGTTCACAGAACAGGTATGCAGTGGCAGGTTCACTGAACACAACAGGTATGCAGTGGCGGGTTCACTGAACAGGTATACAGTGGCGGGTCCACTGAACAGAACAGGTATACAGTGGCGGGTCCACTGAACAGAACAGGTATACAGTGGCGGGTCCACTGAACAGAACAGGTATACAGTGGCGGGTTCACAGAACAGGTATGCAGTGGCAGGATCACTGAACACAATAGGTATGCAGTGGCGTGTTCACTAAACAGGTATACAGTGGCGGGTCCACTGAACAGAACAGGTATACAGTGGCGGGTTCACAGAACAGGTATGCAGTGGCAGGATCACTGAACACAATAGGTATGCAGTGGCGTGTTCACTAAACAGGTATACAGTGGCGGGTCCACTGAACAGAACAGGTATACAGTGGCGGGTTCACTGAACAGGTATACAGTGGCGGGTCCACTGAACAGAACAGGTATACAGTGGCGGGTTCACAGAACAGGTATGCAGTGGCAGGTTCACTGAACACAACAGGTATGCAGTGGCGGGTTCACTGAACAGGTATACAGTGGCGGGTCCACTGAACAGAACAGGTATACAGTGGCGGGTCCACTGAACAGAACAGGTATACAGTGGCGGGTCCACTGAACAGAACAGGTATACAGTGGCGGGTCCACTGAACAGAACAGGTATACAGTGGCGGGTCCACTGAACAGAACAGGTATACAGTGGCGGGTCCACTGAACAGAACAGGTATACAGTGGCGGGTCCACTGAACAGAACAGGTATACAGTGGCGGGTCCACTGAACAGAACAGGTATACAGTGGCGGGTCCACTGAACAGAACAGGTATACAGTGGCGGGTCCACTGAACAGAACAGGTATACAGTGGCGGGTCCACTGAACAGAACAGGTATACAGTGGCGGGTCCACTGAACAGAACAGGTATACAGTGGCGGGTCCACTGAACAGAACAGGTATACAGTGGCGGGTCCACTGAACAGAACAGGTATACAGTGGCGGGTCCACTGAACAGAACAGGTATACAGTGGCGGGTCCACTGAACAGAACAGGTATACAGTGGCGGGTTCACAGAACAGGTATGCAGTGGCAGGATCACTGAACAGGTATGGAGTGGCAGGATCACAGTACAGGTATGCAGTGGGCTGAGGGCTCACTGAACAGAACAGGTATGCAGTGGCAGGATCACTGAACAGGTATGCAGTGGGCTGAGGGCTCACTGAACAGAACAGGTATGCAGTGGCAGGATCACTGAACAGGTATGCAGTGGCAGGATCACAGTACAGGTATGCAGTGGGCTGAGGGCTCACTGAACAGAACAGGTATGCAGCCAGGAAGAAGTAAAGCCTAACTAATCTTTCCCTATATGAGAGACTGCAGCAGCTCGCCCTACTCTCACTAATGCGGGCACACGAGTGGCCGTAATGGCCGCCGCTGCCTGCCTTATATAAGGGGGGGTGGGGCTCCAGGGGCTAGTGTAGCCTAATTGGCTACACTGGGCCTGCTGACTGTGATGTAGAGGGTCAAAGTTGACCCTCAGTGCATTATGGGGCGAACCGAACTTCTTCCGCAAAAGGTTCGCGTGCGGTACCCGCACGCGAACCACCTACGTTCGCGCGAACCACGTTCGCCGGCGAACCGTTCGGCCCAACTCTAGTACCAACGCGTATCAACGCGTACCAACGCACACCAACTGATTAAGTGTAAAAGGGGCCTAAGGGTGTGTCTTTAGCTCATACCAAGCAAAATGGGAATTTTTGGTATGACTTTCATAATAATGGATTGCCCAGGTGGTTTCCTGAGGACTTTTTTTTTTTTTTTTTTTGCACCCTATGCAAGTCTTTCCATCAGGGCTGGCCCTACCATGAAGCAGACTGGATAATGTGATTCAGGGCTGCAGACTGTAGGAGGCAGTATCAGTTCAGCTGATCTTTTTTTAGTCTATCTCTCCGCTGTTTCTGCCTGACTCATGGAACACAGAGCTTGCCTGCTGTTAGTCTGTGTGTGCTGCCGCGCCCCTTACTTAAATATTATTTTAAAAGGCCCGCCGGTTAAATTTAAACGCCCACTGCTAGGTCTCACCCCCCTCCCCCACAACCTGCTCCCACACGGCCGCGCTCATGTGCACATGCCCACCCCACTGGGCCTGTCGTCCTGTGCTGGCTGAGGTCCGTCCGTGTGCCCCGTTGGCACGACACACGGACACAAGAGGATGCAGGACAGGGCAATTATTATATAGGAGATGCATAGAATGCCATCTACAGGGCCGGTTCTAGACTTTGTGCTTCCTGAGGCAAACTTGTGAGGGTGTGCCCCCCCCCCATCCCCACCCGATATGGAATGATCACACAGCACCGGGCAATTTGCTTTTCTTCATTTAATGTTCTCACATGATATGCTGCATCTCAACACAATAGCACACCTGGCTGCGGCTGGCTGTGAGTCTGTGAGTCTCGTTCTCTTCCTACTCCGACTACATGCTGTTAGTGTAAATACAGTACACAAATGCTGCCCCTGTAATCTCTGCCGTCTGATGGAAATGTTTCACCTTGCTTCATGAGAGAACTGGCCATCTATCTATCTATCTATCTATCTATCTATCTATCTATCTATCTATCTAATATTTGTGTTTTCCTGGGGGGGGGGGCACATCCTCAGCACCTGCAGCACCCGCAGCAGAGAGTCTAGAAGTGGCCCTGCTCTCAATGTTTATTTTTTACACATACATGTTGCCATTTCTCTGGCTTGTTGGCTTGAGCAGTAAGTGTTTTGTATCAGCGAGCCCAGCGGAGACTTATGACACACCGGGTCAGGTAGATGACACTCTCCCCTTCATTCAGTTTTCCTGGAAATGTAATGAAGTGTGATGAGCACAATCTGGCCTGTCTCTGCCATGCGGGGAAATCTGGGGCCTTAGGTTATACTTTATCTACCAATTTACTTTGGAAAAATTCAGTGTTGGATACATCAATTTGCACATTCTACTACAGCGAGCAGCGCAGCCGTGCAGCCATGTTCATGTACACAGCAATATATATACAGTTTACAGGCTCTTTGAGGTGGAAAGAACTGTTTCCTATTGCATTCCAGTGTTCTGTGCTCAGAAAAAAAACATGTAGAGGAAATTGTGCAGTGTTCCTTAAAGGAGTTCTCTACCTTTAAAGGGAACATGCACTGAAATGAATGGGTTACTATTCCATTGCTGCCTTGTAAGAATACTACCGGTAGTTTCTAGGCTGTCTGATCTCGAGCATTTTAGAATTTAAAAGTGCGGTTGATATACTGAGGATCTTCAGGGCTAAAGAACCTGGGTCATATCATAAAATAGTGAGGGTTGCTGAATGATTGTAAATTACAGTTTGTACTTTAGGAACAATCTAGGACTGTTAAACAATATTCAAGTGGATTTATCCTATGGTTGTAATGGGGTAAACTTGCGCTTGGTAAAACTTGCTCCATTCATTTAATAGAATTCAATACAACTTTGACGAGGTGCAGCACTGGTTGTTGTTATGCTTTGTTTCTCTTCAGATTTTATACACTGTGCTCTTGCATACATCTCGCTTTATTTGTCATCTATAATTTCCAAGCCATCTTCTATAAGTATGTATCTTGCCACCCGGATACGTCCCCTCCTGACCCCCTGTGATTGGCTGTGCCATTTGTTGGATGGCACGTGCGATGTCCACAGACATAGTGTGCATCTGCCCTCGCAGCATAGTGCATGCCACCAGCTAGTCAAAGAACTTCTGTCTGAGAAGACCATAGACTATTTGCACAAAATATGTTCTTGCTTGATGTGGTACATTTTGGTACTGTTGGCAGGATTTTAATCACAGACTTAAAGGTGGCCATACATCTAGCAATGATGGGCAGATTCGATTAAGAAACAAATCTCCCTCTAATTGAATCTGATTAGAATGAGATCCGTCAGTTGTCCATACACCGCAGGCCGATTCCCGATCCATTTCATGCTGAAATCGATCCAAAATCATCCGCTGCATCTGCCGCCTCGCTGACCCGACGCTGTCCCCCCTAATGTCCAGTGTGCCCCCCATGTGCACTATACATCCTCTGTGTATGTTGCTGGCTCCGTCCTTCGTCCATACACGTACCCACATGGTTGCCGGCATCCATTTGGTCACGTGCCCATGTTACTCCAGCAACTACGGAGCCTGGAGCCAGTGGTGGAAACTGATAGATAATGTATAGTGCACTGAGCACCAGGTGGGCCACATTAGACATTAGGGGGACAGCTCCAGGGGTTTCATTGCTCGTCCCAATCTTGATCGCTGTTACCACCCCGCACGCAATTGACCAAGACAGCCCGATATCTTGCAGCATGTCCAACATGGTCTTCCCAAAATTGGTCACAGCGTGGATCAGGCATGCACTTGATGGCACCGATTTTCATGCGATTCGATAATTATCGAATCAGATGGTCAATCGGTTGCCAGGTTGATAGATTGTTGAAATCTTAACAGCTGCCTATGCCACTAATCCAATTGTGACCACTAGTTTAGTGACCATTCCTACCACAAAGACTTCTATACAAGTTTACATTGGAGTAAATAAATTAGGCATTCCGTTCAATCTTACAAAGCGGCTACTAACATGCAAATGAAGGCCGCAATTAATGCTGTAGTGGGAGAGGAGCAATGGTGAATGCAGACTTGGACGCTGACGTATTGTTGGAAGAAGCCATTCAGGTGGTGCGTTAAATTTATGGTGACACATCAGTTGTAGTCAGGAAGAAATTCATGGCCCACTTTCAGAAGGAAGATGAAAACTTTCCTCAGTTTGCCAGTGCTGTTAAAGTGTTATGAAAGGCTGTGCGAGAGAGAGAAGACGCTTTGGAGATCCGTGCAAGTATTGATCATATCAGTCACTATAAGCTCAGTTTATTACGGGACTTAGAAATGAAAACATAAAAAGGAATCTGAAAGAACAGATTGAAGCAATCTCAAATATGACTTTTATAGATCTACAAAGTTTGACTATAAAGTTTTGCAATGAGGAAAAAATGTCTGTCCATCATGCAGAAAAGCTTAGAAGAAGCTAAAACCCCTATGAGTACAAGTGTGAAAGTGTCCTGAGCTGGAGAGATTAATCTAAAAAGTGAAAGATTTGTTTAAAACTATCTTAACTATATTTCTATAAATTAGATCATGAATGGTTGAATCAGAAAGTAAGAGATCAAGAACATTAAATGAAAGTTACACTGCTACTAGACGAAAGACTGTAAACCTACCTCCCAACTTTTTGAGATGAGAAAAAGGGACGCTTAAGTCACACCCATGCCACACCCCTGACCATGCCCCTAGTCACACATACCATAAAGATTTCATAAGAAAAATGTTGTTTTAAAATTCAAACCACACTATCCTGGTTCATTTTCCTTTATAGTAACATTTTAAAATTAGTAATATATCAATTTAAAGGATGGGAATAAAGTTCTAGAGTCAAACACATTTTTACTATAAAAATATACATATTTATAAAGAAAGAGGGACAAAGTTCTGAAAGAGGGACAAATGAGGGGGAAAGAGGGACAGGGCTCCCAAAAATGGACTGTCCCTCCGAAAGAGGGACAGTTGAGAGCTATGCTGTAAAGACTGTCCAGGAATGTTTTTCTTTCAACTGAGCAAAAATCAGACCCAGGGGTGAGCCTGGGGTGCCTGGCACCTGGGTGCAAGATTTTCTCTGGCGCTTATGGGAGTGGTTAAATTATCCGCGCCCAACCACATAACCACACCCATGTCCTGCCTAATCACACCCACACCCGCAGCACAATATAACCAGTCATACATACCGGTGCACCGGGGATATCGTATCAAGGACAGTGACGCACAATAGTCCACATGGTGGAGCCGGCCGACAACAAAATGCAATCTTATTGGCAGCAGATTTACCCACAAATGCAATCTTAATGGCTGCAGATTTCCCCACAAATGCAATCTTATTGGCAGAAGTCGATTTCCCCACAAATGCAATCTTATTGGCAGCAGATTTCTCCACAAATGCAATGAGAATTGGCAGCAGATTTCCCCACAAATGCAATCTTATTGGCAGCAGATTTCTCCAAATTTACCCACAAATGCAATCTTATTGGCAGAAGTCGATTTCCCCACAAATGCAATCTTATTGGCAGAAGTCGATTTCCCCACAAATGCAATCTTATTGGCAGCAGTCGATTTACCCACAAATGCAATCTTATTGGCAGCAGTCGATTTCCCCACAAATGCAATCTTATTGGCAGCAGTCGATTTCCCCACAAATGCAATGTTATTGGCAGCAGTCGATTTCCTCACAAATGTAATCTTATTGGCAGCAGCCGATTTCCCCACAAATGCAATCTTATTGGCAGCAGTCGATTTCCCCACAAATGCAATGTTATTGGCAGCAGTCGATTTCCTCACAAATGTAATCTTATTGGCAGCAGCAGATTTACCCACAAATGCAATCTTATTGGCAGCACATTTCCCCACAAATGCAATCTTATTGGCAGCAGTCGCTTTCCCCACAAATGCAATCTTATTGGCAGCAGATTTCTCCACAAATGCAATGAGAATTGGCAGCAGATTTCCCCACAAATGCAATCTTATTGGCAGCAGTCGATTTCTCCACAAATGCAATCTTATTGGCAGCAGTCGATTTCTCCACAAATGCAATCTTATTGGCAGCAGATTTCTCCACAAATGCAATGAGAATTGGCAGCAGATTTCCCCACAAATGCAATCTTAATGGCAGCAGATTTCCCCACAAATGCAATCTTATTGGCAGCAGTCGATTTCCCCACAAATGAAATCTTATTGGCAGCAGATTTCTCCACAAATGCAGTGAGAATTGGCAGCAGATTTCCCCACAAATGCAATCTTAATGGTAGCAGATTTCCCCACAAATGCAATCTTTTTGGCAGAAGTCGATTTCCCCACAAATGCAATCTTATTGGCAGCAGTCGATTTCCCCACAAATGCAATCTTATTGGCAGCAGTCAATTTCCCCACAAATGCAATCTTATTGGCAGCAGTCTATTTCCCCATAAATGCAATGTTATTGGCAGCAGTCGATTTCCTCACAAATGCAATCTTATTGGCAACCGCCGATTTCCCCACAAATGCAATCTTATTGGCAGCAGATTTCTCCACAAATGCAATGAGAATTGGCAGCAGATTTACCCACAATTGCAATCTTCATGGCAGCAGTCGCTTTCCCCACAAATGCAATCTTATTGGCAGCAGTCGATTTCCCCTCAAATGCAATCTTATTGTCAGTGCAGTTTCTAGGCTAAAATGCACCCAGGACGAGGGTGTAAAAATTGCGCCCCCCCCCCGAAGCAAGGTATGGGTGCCCACAGTATAGGTTAGCCAGGTCTAGTTGCACTCAGTATAGGTCCCCCCAGTATGGGTAGCCAAGAATAGGTACCCCAGTATAGGCAGCCAGCTATAGGTCCCCCCCAGTATAGGTAGCCAGGCATAGGTGAGCCAGTATAGTTGCCCCAGTATAGGTTAGCCAGGTAGGTGCCTCCAGTATAGGTAGCCAGTATAGTTGCCCCCAGTATAGGTTTTATAGGCAGGTGCCCCTGGTATAAGTTAGATAGGTAGGTGCCCCAGTACAGGTTAGCTAGGTGGGTGCTTCTAATATAGGTAGCCAGAATAGTTGCCCCCAGCATAGGTTAGATAGGTAGGTGCTCCCAGTATAGGTTAGTTAGGTAGGTGCCTGCAATATAGGTAGCCAGTATAGTTGCCACCTGTATAGGCAGGCTAGCTAGCTAGCTAGGTAGGTGCCCCCAATACAGGTTAGATAAGCAAGTGCCCCCAGTATAGGTTTGATAGGTAGGTGCCCCCCAGTATAGGTTTGATAGGTAGGTGCCCCCCAGTATAGGTTTGATAGGTAGGTGCTCCCCAGTATAGGTTTGATAGGTAGGTGTCCCCCAGTATAGGTTAGATAGGTAGGTTTCTCCCCCCCCCCCCCCCCCCCCCAGTATAGGTTAGATTACTGATGCACACATTTTCTCTCTGTTGTAATTAGCATAGGTCAGATTAGGTAGCTGCCCCCCAGCATAGGTTAGATTAGGTAGCTGCCCCCCTGCATAGGTTAGATTAGGTAGGTGCCCCCCAGCATAGATTAGATTAGGTAGGTGCCCCTCAGCATAGGTTAGATTAGGTAGGTGCCCCCCAGTATAGGTTAGATTAGGTAGGTGCCCCCCAGTATAGGTTAGATTAGGTAGCTGCCCCCCAGTATAGGTTAGATAGGTAGCTGCCCCCCAGTATAGGTTAGATTAGGTAGGTGTCCCCCAGTATAGGTTAGATTAGGTAGGTGTCCCCCAGTATAGGTTAGATTAGGTAGGTGGCCCCCAGTATAGGTTAGATTAGGTAGCTGCCCCCCACTATAGGTTAGATTAGGTAGGTGCCCCCCAGTATAGGTTAGATTAGGCAGGTCCCCCCCCCCAGTATAGTTTAGAGTAGGTAGGTGCCCCTCAGTATAGGTTTCATAGGTAGGTGCCCCCCAGTATATTAGATAGGTAGGTGCCCCCCTCCCCAGTATAGATAGATTAGGTAGCTGCCCCCCAGTATAGATAGATTAGGTAGCTGCCCCCCAGCATAGGTTAGATTAGGTACGTGCCCCCCATCATAGGTTAGATTAGGTACGTGCCCCCATCATAGGTTAGATTAGGTAGCTGCCCCTCATCATAGGTTAGATTAGGTAGCTGCCCCCCAGTATAGGTTAGATTAGGCAGGTCCCCCCCCCCAGTATAAGTTAGTTTAGGTAGGTGCCCCCCAGTATAGGTTTCATAGGTAGGTGCCCCCCAATATATGTTAGATAGGTAGGTGCCCCCCCCCCCAGTATAGATAGATTAGGTAGCTGCCCCCCAGTATAGATAGATTAGGTAGCTGCCCCCCATCATAGGTTAGATTAGGTACGTGCCCCCATCATAGGTTAGATTAGGTACGTGCCCCCCATCATAAGTTAGATTAGGTAGGTGCCCCCCCCCCCCCCCCAGCATAGGTTAGATTAGGTAGGTGTCCCCCAGTATAGGTTAGATTAGGTATCTGCCCTCCAGTATAGGTTAGATTAGGTAGGTGCCCCCCAGTATAGGTTAGATTAGGCAGGTCCCCCCCCAGTATAGGTTAGATTAGGCAGGTTCCCCACCAGTATAGGTTAGATTAGGTAGGTGCCCCCCAGTATAGGTTTCATAGGTAGGTGCCCCCCAATATATGTTAGATAGGTAGGTGCCCCCCCCCCCAGTATAGATAGATTAGGTAGCTGCCCCCCAGTATAGATAGATTAGGTAGCTGCCCCCCATCATAGGTTAGATTAGGTACGTGCCCCCATCATAGGTTAGATTAGGTACGTGCCCCCCATCATAAGTTAGATTAGGTAGGTGCCCCCCCCCCCCCCAGCATAGGTTAGATTAGGTAGGTGTCCCCCAGTATAGGTTAGATTAGGTAGCTGCCCTCCAGTATAGGTTAGATTAGGTAGGTGCCCCCCAGTATAGGTTAGATTAGGCAGGTCCCCCCCCCCAGTATAGGTTAGATTAGGCAGGTTCCCCACCAGTATAGGTTAGATTAGGTAGGTGCCCCCCAGTATAGGTTTCATAGGTAGGTGCCCCCCAGTATATGTTAGATAGGTAGGTCCCCCCCCCCTCCCGTATAGATAGATTAGGTAGCTGCCCCCCAGCATAGGTTAGATTACCTAGGTGTCCCCCAGCATAGGTTAGATAGGCAGCACCCCCCAGTATAGGTTAGGTAGGTCCCCCCCCCCCCCCTATAATGGCGGGGAGGGCAGCCCTCCCTCTCTCTCCCTCTCCCTCCCTCTCCCCGGGCCGCCCTCCGTGCTCCCTCCTCCGTGCTCCCCCCTCCGATGCAGAGTAAATAGCGCAGCAGGAAGCTCTCTCTGTACACAACTACTCACCTTCCTGTCCACTCGCCGCTGATCTCCTCTCGGAATATTCAATTCAACAACAAATGGGGCAAGCACCATCAACCAACCACCTAAAATAGGTAATCCCTGAGTGTGCAGAAGGGGAACTTAAACTGAAAGCTGAACAAACAAGAAAAGGAGTTCCCTTAAAGAACCGCACCACTCAGACCATAATCAATAGAACTCAACTTTATTCAAACATTTAATAAAAACACTTAAAATCGAATGGGCTGCTGCCATGACAAAACCTATAAACAATGTATTCCCATACATACAAAATAATGTGTATATGCAAAGTATATACATGAAATTACAACAATATCAGATGCCAAAAATATATATAGTATGAATCAGCATGTATGTATATATGGGGAATCCTAATGAAATATTGGGTTTCTTTCAGGTCCGTCTGCCTGGAAAATTACAGTACTCAGAAGATGAATAATTTAGTAAAGTGCATGATAGGTAGTGCAACATCAGTAGTGCTGAAGATATTAAATAGATAAGAACAATGAATCCAAACGGATGAAAAGGTGACGAGTGCAAGATTCACCAAAGTGAAACAAGGTGCAAGTAGTGTCAGAAAAAGTGGGATGGAAGAAAGTACCGAAATCTTACCTAGGCAGACACCTGAGTTAGGAAGTCAAGGCTTACAGCCGTAGGGCCATCGCGATTCGCCGCTCTGCGCTATGGCGGCTTCCTCTGGGCATGCCCAGAGGAAGCCGCCATAGCGCAGAGCGGCGAATCGCGATGGCCCTACGGCTGTAAGCCTTGACTTCCTAACTCAGGTGTCTGCCTAGGTAAGATTTCGGTACTTTCTTCCATCCCACTTTTTCTGACACTACTTGCACCTTGTTTCACTTTGGTGAATCTTGCACTCGTCACCTTTTCATCCGTTTGGATTCATTGTTCTTATCTATTTAATATCTTCAGCACTACTGATGTTGCACTACCTATCATGCACTTTACTAAATTATTCATCTTCTGAGTACTGTAATTTTCCAGGCAGACGGACCTGAAAGAAACCCAATATTTCATTAGGATTCCCCATATATACATACATGCTGATTCATACTATATATATTTTTGGCATCTGATATTGTTGTAATTTCATGTATATACTTTGCATATACACATTATTTTGTATGTATGGGAATACATTGTTTATAGGTTTTGTCATGGCAGCAGCCCATTCGATTTTAAGTGTTTTTATTAAATGTTTGAATAAAGTTGAGTTCTATTGATTATGGTCTGAGTGGTGCGGTTCTTTAAGGGAACTCCTTTTCTTGTTTGTTCTCCTCTCGGAATAGACGCTACTACACACGCTGCTAAACAGGAAGCAGCGTGTGTATTAGCGTCTAATACCGATAGGACTTCTGAAGTGGAACGCAGGAAGGTGAGTAGTTGTGTACAGAGAGAGCTTCCTGCTGCGCTATTTTACTGTGCATCAGAGGGTGGAGCACGGAGGGCGACCCGGGGAGAGGGAGGGAGAGGTCGGGCTGCCCTCCCCGCGGCTCCGGCTCCCCCCTCCATTACAGCGCCCCCATCCCAACAGCGCCCAGGGCGGCGGCACGGGCTGCACGGCCCTAAAAACGGCCATGCTTATTGTCAGGCTGGTAGGCAATTCACTCACCTGAGTCTCTGGGTCTGGGTGGAGGAGGATATAGGCAGTGGCTCTGCCTCTGGAGGAGGATATGACTGACTCACACACTGCTGGGCCTGGCTCAGTCAGCCTGTCTGACCAGAGGAGGACGACTCAGTCTCCTCTGGCGGCACACTCTGCTGGCTGTCTGCAGCTGTGTGACCACGGCGGCGGGCGGCACTAGGAGTAGCGGGCTGCAGGCACTCACTGTGCTGGCAGCACTGGCGCTGCTGATCTGAGTCTCTCTACTCTGTCCACGGGTCGGGTCGGGCGGGCGGCTGCAGCAGTCTCACACACTGAGCTGTGGCTGCGTATTGGCTGCACTGCGCATCGTAGGCTCCTCCCCCGTCAAGCGTGACGTGAGGTCAGGTGGGCTGCCTGTTTCCCAATTGGGCTGCGCCGACATCTACGTGTGACGTCAGGCACAGTGTGTTGCTGGAAGTGGGGAGATGAGATAGAAGGACTTCTTCTGCCCGTCCTTCCTTGCCTTCCGCCGGACCGGCTGCGGGCGCCTGTCAGAGAGAGGCGCCTGGGTGCAATGCACCCGCAGCACCTGCCCAGACGCGGCCCTGATTAGACCACAATATGTAAAAAAAATTTCAAAAGAGAATGAAGATGGTAGTCTCCATATACTTTCTCATCACACAAATGTTTGTTTTAAAAGTGAACCTTAAAGAAACTGTCAGATGCAAAGCTGAAAATTAACTATTTCATGCAGAGAAATAAGAAAAGGAAGACCGCATATAATTTGTTTGCTTGCCACTGTATTTCAACGTCCATCTCATCTTGTCACACGTCACTTAACAACAACAACAACAACAAATAATAATATTTGTAAAGCACTTCTCTCCCATAGTCCTCAAAGTGCATAAACATGGCGCAGACAAGTACTTAAGGTTCCCTTAAGTTCTCTTCTGAAGAAGATCATACAGCGTTGGCGAACCTAGGTTCTCAACACTTGGCACCTGCACCCCACGGGGGACTTAAAGCAGATCCGAGATGAAAAACAAACTATACCAAGTAACTTGTCTATATATCTTATCTAAAGTTTAGATAGTTTACACAGCATATCTAGCTGCAAACAGCTTCAAAAGTTTGATTATTTATTCCTGTGATACAATGAGGGCAGCCATGTTCTGCTTGTCACATTGTCACAGGCTGAGGGCTGTAGATGCTATCAACTTGTCTGTGTGTAAATTCAGTCTCCTCCTACCTCCTCTGAAATCAATGGCTAGTAACCTCCTCCTCCTCCTGCGCAGACTGTGCTCCCATAAGCCCTTGCTACAGTGCCAAGGCACAAAAAGAGCTGTGGGCGAGGCTTGTTTAGTTCATAGGGAATTAGAGTATTAAAACAAAAAAAAAGTATTTGGCTTGAGGAATGCCCTATAAACTATAGGAAAAGAACACAATTATGCAATGAGTACAAGTTTTTCTCGGATCCACTTTAAGTAGGCCTCAGGTGGTACTTGGTCTTCTTGAAAATTATCTTGGATAGGAAAAAGTCTCCCACTTCAGTTAACCTCCTTAGCGGTAACCCCAAGGGCTTAGGGAATCAGCAGCTCATACTGCTAACCCCGTGCCTGACTCACAGTAGTGGCCGGGAGGAAGTAAGAGACAGTGCTGCATGGCTGCGTTTCAACATACCTCCCCCTGGATCCAATTCTGGCAGCCTGTGAAACACAATTCTGGCAGCATTCCTTCTTCCCATCCTCACCTCTGGTGAGATTGCCGTCTGTCATCATGACGACAGATGCTATCTCACAATAGGGGAAGAGCGCCACCCAATGGATGGAGGGAGAATTGCAGTGCTGGATCCAGGGGAGGTGAGTAATGTGCAGGGCTGCTGCAGTTCTCTATAGCGGCATGAATTTTTCCTGCTTTTAGGGTCTAAATGCTTGTGATAAAATTGTAATACTCTTAGTTCCGGAAATAATCATACTGATAGGAAGGTTAAAATATGAGACAAAAAGAAGTCAAATGTCCAAAGGACTGGCACCACACCAGGTAAGTATAGCTCAAATACTTTTATTAGGTCATGAAAGACAGACAGCAACAACAGACTGCTGTTTTGGCCTGGAAGGCCTTTCTCAAGTTGCTTAAATGTCAGATATAAAATCATAAGTGCAACACATATAGCTTATATAGTGTAAAACACACCCATCACAAACACCAGATTGATTGGAGTGGAAGATCGGACCTGATGGGGAACGACCGGAGATCGCATCATGCCCCACACTTCCGCAATGTCACACAGATGCGCATCCTAACGATGGCACGTAACGCGTCATGCGTACCGATGCACGCAACCATCGCCTGGCCATCATGGGGCATGATGTGATCTCCGGCCGTGCCAGTCTAGCAGGTGAGATCAGCAGTTGCCTCTCTGGTTCTGGGGTCTGATTGGCTCATATATTTTTGAAAACCTGCACTACTATTGGTTAGTGCTTCTTGCCTCAGTTCCCCATCAGGTCCGATCTTCCACTCCAACCAATCCCGTGTTTGTGATGGGTGTGTTTTTACACTATATAAGCTATATGTGTTGCACTTATGTGTTTGTATATGGCATTTAAACAACTTGAGAACGGCCTTCCAAGTCGAAACAGCTGTCTGTCGTTGCTGTCTTTCATGACCTAATAAAAGTATTTGAGCTATACTTGCCTGGTGTGGTGCCGGTCCTTTGGACGTTTGAGCTATATGTGAGCCCTTGGTACAGGGGTGTGGACCTTGGCACACACATTTATCTTGCGCCTATTGTTGGGTGCTCTTATTTCCACGTTCCTACAAAAAGAAGTCAAGACATGTGTCAATGCCTAATAGCAGCATACGAACACCTTTACTAAATTATTTAGGGGTTTTGCTTTTGTTTGCTCTCATTGCTTGTTGTTTATCACTTCCCAGGTGCTATGTACAACATCCACTTGGATGCCCTTAGTCATTGGGAGTCCTTCTTGTTTTTTTCTAAAGCCAGATACTTGCCTAAGGAGAGGGAAGGCTCTGGGTCCTATAGAGCCTTCCTGCTCCTCTCCCAGTTCCCATTCCAGCTCCTCTCCCAGTTCCCATTCCAGCTCTGCCTCTCCGGGAGCAGTATTCAACTAATTTGATCAAATACTGCATTCTCCACCGCCGAAGAGAGGCTTCAGAAGTCTTTGGGAGCCAAAGTGCTTCCGAAAGCGGGCCACTCTGTATTGCGCCGTCTCTCGCATGTGCGCAGTATGGAGCTATCTGTCTTCGGAAGGACTTGGCTCCTGAAGACTTTTGAAGTCCCTTGCGGTGGGGGATTCAAACCGGGAAGCTGCCGCTGCAACAAAGGCACCAGGAGAGGAGAGGAAAGGCTCTATACGACCCAGAGCCTTCCCTCTCCTTAGGTAATCTATCTGGCTTTTTTGTGTGGCTCCCAATGACTTTAAACATGATGCCCTAATAGCATTGCTGTTGACCACCTTCTCAATGTTCTAGTTATGACCACTACCAGTAGAGGAAATATTACTTTCTTTGTTAAAATGAGAACCTAACAGACATAAGCACAATTTAATCAAGTTTTGGAATTCATTAAAATAACTTTGTATGCATTGCGTTTAACCACCTAAGGACCACCCCCAGCCGATGGGCGGCGGCAAAGTCCGGGCCCAAACGACCGCAATACGCCCATCGGCGGGGGCGGCTGTGGCCGTTGCTATGCGGCGATCGCGTCATTCGTGACGCGATCAGCCGCCGGGGACTGGCTCCGCCCCCCGATCGCTGTAACCCGCCGGCCGTTCGGAAGCGCCGGCGGGTTACTAGCACCCAGATCGCCACATGTATTTTGTATAATAGGCTTTGTAATGTATACAAAGCCTATTATACTAGCTGCCTCCTGCCCTGGTGGTCCCAGTGTCCGAGGGACCACCAGGGCAGGCTGCAGCCACCCTAGTCTGCACCCAAGCACACTGATTTCCCCCCCTGCCCCCTGATCGCCCACAGCACCCCTCAGCCCCCCCCCCCCCAGACCACTGTTTGCACCCAGTCACCCCCCTAATCACCCATCAATCACTCCCTGTCACTATCTGTCAACGCTATATTTTTTTTAGTCCCTAATCTGCCCCCTACTCCCTCCTGATCACCCCCCCACCCCTCAGATTCTCCCCAGACCCCCCCTCCCCCCGTGTACTGTATGCATCTATCCCCCCTGATCACCTGTCAATCACCTGTCAATCACCCCCTGTCACTGCCACCCATCAATCAGCCCCTAACCTGCCCCTTGCGGGCAATCTGATCACCCACCCACACCAATAGATCGCCCGCAGATCCGACATCAGATCACCTCCCAAGTGCAGTGTTTACATCTCTTCTCTCCTCTAAACACCCACTAATTACCCATCAATCACCCCCTATCACCACCTGTCACTGTTACCCATCAGATTAGACCCTAATCTGCCCCTTGCGGGCACCCAATCACCCGCCCACACGCTCAGATTGCCCTCCGACCCCCCTTATCAATTCGCCAGTGCAATATTTACATCTGTTATTCCCTGTAATAACCCACTGATCACCTGTCAATCACCCATCAATCACCCATCAATCACCCCCTGTCACTGCCACCCATCAATCACCCCCTGTCACTGCCACCCATCAATCAGCCCCTAACCTGCCCCTTGCGGGCAATCTGATCACCCACCCACAGCAATAGATCGCCCGCAGATCCGACATCAGATCACCTCCCAAGTGCAGTGTTTACATCTCTTCTCTCCTCTAAACACCCACTAATTACCCATCAATCACCCATCAATCACCCCCTATCACCACCTGTCACTGTTACCCATTAGATTAGACCCTAATCTGCCCCTTGCGGGCACCCAATCACCCGCCCACACCTCAAAACGCCCTCAGACCCCAGCCCTGATCACCTCGCTAGTGCATTGCTTGCATCTACTTCCCCCCTCTAATCACACCTTGAGACACCCATCAATCACCTCCTGTCACCCCCTAGCACACCTACCCATCAGATCAGGCCCTAATTTGCCCCATGTGGGCTCCTGATCACTCAGCCAAACCCTCAGATCCCCCTCAGACCCCCTTCCGATCACCTCCCCAGTGCATTGATTGCATCTATTTTCCCCTCTAACCGCCCCCTGAGACACCCATCAATCACCTCCTGTCACCCCCCTAGCACTCCTATCCATCAGATCAGGCCGAATACA
The DNA here is from genome assembly GCF_040937935.1 of Hyperolius riggenbachi. Taxonomy (NCBI): domain Eukaryota; kingdom Metazoa; phylum Chordata; class Amphibia; order Anura; family Hyperoliidae; genus Hyperolius; species Hyperolius riggenbachi. Next base: position 251,452,824 of record NC_090651.1, read on the forward strand.
TCCTGTCATCTAAGAGGCCACCCTGCTTATGACCGGTTCCACAAAATTTGCCCCCTCATAGACCACCTGTCATCAAAATTTGCAGATGCTTATACCCCTGAACAGTCATTTTGAGAAATTTGGTTTCCAGACTACTCACAGTTTTGGGCCCGTAAAATGCCAGGGCAGTATAGGAACCCCACAAGTGACCCAATTTTAGAAAGAAGACACCCCAAGGTATTCTGTTAGGAGTATGGTGAGTTCATAGAAGATTTTATTTTTTGTCAAAAGTTAGCGGAAATTGGATTTTTATTGTTTTTTTTCACAAAGTGTCATTTTTCACTAACTTGTGACAAAAAATAAAATCTTCTATGAACTCACCATACCCCTAACGGAATACCTTGGGGTGTCTTCTTTCTAAAATGGGGTCACTTGTGGGGTTCCTATACTGCCCTGGCATTTTAGGGGCCCTAAACCGTGAGGAGTAGTCTAGAATCCAAATGTCTCAAAATGACCTGTGAATAGGACGTTAGGCCCCTTAGCGCACCTAGGTTGCAAAAAAGTGTCACACATGTGGTATCGCCGTACTCAGAAGAAGTAGTATAATGTGTTTTGGGGTGTATTTTTATACATACCCATGCTGGGTGGGAGAAATTTCTCTGTAAATGGACAATTGTGTGTAAAAAAAATCAAATGTCATTTACAGAGATATTTCTACCACCCAGCATCTGTATGTGTAAAAATACACCTCAAAACACATTATCCTACTTCTCCTGAGTACGGCGGTACCACGTGTGGCACTTTTTTGCACCCTAAGTGCGCTAAGGGGCCCAAAGTCCAATGAGTACCTTTAGGATTTCACAGGTCATTTTGCGACATTTGGTTTCAAGACTACTCCTCACGGTTTAGGGCCCCTAAAATGCCAGGGCAGTATAGGAACCCCACAAATGACCCCATTTTAGAAAGAAGACACCCCAAGGTATTCCGTTAGGAGTATGGTGAGTTCATAGAAGATTTTATTTTTTTGTCACAAGTTAGCGGAAAATGACACTTTGTGAAAAAAAACAATTAAAATCAATTTCCGCTAACTTGTGACAAAAAAAATAAATCTTCTATGAACTCACCATACTCTTAACGGAATACCTTGGGGTGTCTTCTTTCTAAAATGGGGTCATTTGTGGGGTTCCTATACTGTCCTGGCATTTTAGGGGCCCTAAACCGTGAGGAGTAGTCTTGAAACGAAATTTCTCAAAATGACCTGTGAAATCCTAAAGGTACTCATTGGACTTTGGGCCCCTTAGCGCAGTTAGGGTGCAAAAAAGTGCCACACATGTGGTATCGCCGTACTCAGGAGAAGTAGTATAATGTGTTTTGGGGTGTATTTTTCCACATACCCATGCTGAGTGGGAGAAATATCTCTATAAATAGACAATTGTGTGTAAAAAAAATAAAAAAATTGTCATTTACGGAAATATTTCTCCCACCCAGCATGGGTATGTGTAAAAATACACCCCAAAACACATTATACTACTTCTCCTGAGTACGGCAATACCACATGTGTGGCACTTTTTTGCAGCCTAACTGCGCTAAAGGGCCCAAAGTCCAATGAGCATCTTTAGGCTTTACAGGAGTGCTTACAATTAGGCACCCCCCAAATTGCTAGGACAGTGAACACACCCCACAAATGACCCCATTTTGGAAAGTAGACACTCCAAGGTATTCAGAGAGGAGCATAGTGAGTCCGTGGCAGATTTCATTTTTTTTTTTATCGCACGTTAGAAGAAATGGAAACTTTTTTTTTTTTTTTGTCACAAAGTGTCATTTTCCGCTAACTTGTGACAAAAAATAAAATCTTCTATGAACTCACCATGCCTCTCACTGAATACTTTGGGATGTCTTCTTTCCAAAATGGGGTCATTTGGGGGGGGTATTTGTACTATCCTGGAATTTTAGCCCCTCATGAAACCTGACAGGTGCGCAGAAAAGTCAGAGATGCTTGAAAATGGGAAAATTCACTTTTGGCACCATAGTTTGTAAACGCTATAACTTTTACCCAATCCAATAAATATACACTGAATGGTTTTTTTTTTATCAAAGACATGTAGCAGAATAACTTTCGCGCTCAAATGTATAGGAAATTTTACTTTATTTGAAAAATGTCAGCACAGAAAGTTAAAAAAGTCATTTTTTTGACAAAATTCATGTCTTTTTTGATGAATATAATAAAAAGTAAAACTCGCAGCAGCAATCAAATAGCACCAAAAGAAAGCTTTATTAGTGACAAGAAAAGCAGGTAAAATTCCTTTAGGCGGTAGGTTGTATGACCGAGCAATAAACCGTGAAAGCTGCAGTGGTCTGAATGGAGAAAAAGGCTCTGGTCCTTAAGGGGCGAAAAGACTGTGGTCCTCAAGTGGTTAAAGTGAACCTAAAGTCACCCACAAAAAATGATGAACTCACCTGGGGCTTCCCTCAGCCCCCTGCAGATAATCGGTGCCCTCGCAGCTCCGCTCCGATCTCCCCGGACCCGCTGGCGAGCACTTCCGGTTTCGCCGTCACCGGCCGACAGGCATGGGAACGCGAGTGATTGTTCGCGTTCCCAGCCTGTATATCGCCCCCTATGCTGCTATTGCGGCCAGGAGGTCGCAATAGCAGCATAGGGGGGCGATATACAGGCTGGGAACGCGAACAATCACTCGCGTTCCCATGCCTGTCGGCCAGTGACGGCGGAACCGGAAGTGCTCGCCGGCGGGTCCGGGGACATCGGAGCGGAGCTGCGAGGGCACCGATCGTCTGCAGGGGGCTGAGGGAAGCCCCAGGTGAGTTCATCTCATTTTTTGTGGGTCACTTTAGGTTCACTTTAAATATCTTTATGCTGTCTACTGCAATCCCCTGCACAGCAGCACTCAGCCTGAGAAGGGGAGCAATGTGGAAAGCTGAGATGAGGGTGGTTTGGCAGCCTAGCTGAGAATTTTAGCGCTATCCGATTTAGATTGGCTTTATAGAATGATAAATGTTTTGGCAGGAAAAATTTTCCCGCATGCTGTATTTTAGCTGTATATTTAGTGGTATGCCTGGAGCTAAGCAATGAGCAGAGACACGTTGATCTTTTCAGCAGTTGTTTGCAAAGGCAACACAGTTCATTCATCTGTCAAGCAGAAAAAAGCCTTTTCTTATTTTGCATGATAGCTTTGTGTGCACAGTGACAGAATGCCCTCTACCAGAAGCCTCCTCTAGGACCTGGAATGAATTAAGGTCCTTATGCCTAATTACAGGTATCTCATTAGCATGTTGTGTGTCTAATCCTGCACATGCGGCCCCACACCTGATGATGTCTTTTCGTTTCCTACATTCCCATGAGTTTATGCTAAGGAGCCACTGTAAGTGTGAGCTAAAATGAGATGCATTGCCCACAGCACTGTTTTTATACTGTGGACTGCTTATGGCTTCATTCCAAATGATTCAAAATTAGATGTGGATGGATTTCTCCTGAGCTCGTAGCAATGGAAGATCTTCATGCACAATAATGAGGGCAAAGCAATTTAATGGCATCAAATATCAGCCTTCCATTCCTGTGAGTGATACAGATCTAATCAAGTTCTGTCCAGTGAGGAGTGTAAATACAGGGCCATGGCTTTAACGAGTAGAGTTGCTGGAGTCGGAGTCTTCTATTTTTGCCATTTAATTGCTATCAGGCTCTGGAGAGATTATCACATTATGCAGCGCTCTTAATAATTCAGCTTGGTGCGCTGTCCAGCTGGAGAGTTATTGGGCACACAGCCCACCGTAGAATTACTCACACGAGGATGAAACACGAGATTCACACAGCAATTACTGAGATGCTTCTACAGAATACAACACCGCTGGAGTTATTCAAATTCTGCAGCTGGGTATTAAAATCAGGTGAGAAAGTACTTTTGTAAACACTGCAGCAAAAATGCCTGAAGTACAGCGTGAATCATACATAGGGCTTGATTCAGAAAAGGGTGCTAAGTGTTAGCATGCCGGTGAAAAGCCACTTTGCATGTGCTAACATGCTTTGCACGTGCTAAGTAGTTAGCACATGCAAACTACTTAGCACCGTAGTTAGCACATGTAAACTACTTAGCACCGTAGTTAGCACATGTAAACTACTTAGCACCCTAGTTTTTTTTTAAAATCAGTGTTTATTCAACAAAGAAAAGGAGCATATGACAGAATATGCAGTGTAGCAGTGTGCCTCCTAACTTTTCCAACAGTAGCTTTAGCATCACTTATCACTGTGGAAGATGAGAGGTATTGTGAACAATAATATAATAATCGTCACAAAATATATAGAGCTCAGATTGAATTTTAATTTCCAAATATTCTATCTTTTACAAGATCATAATTAGCAAGACCAGGGGTATCTAACCATGGAGCTTAGCACCCTAGTTAGCACGGGGAAACAGTAAATTCGGGCGCATGAGGCAGGTGGACAAAAAGGGTGCCGCCATTCACTCCTATAATAAATATCGTTTAATGGGCGCCCAACAGGAAAAAAGGGCGCCGGAGAAAAATAATGTTTTACAAGCGGCGCCCAGAGACTTTTAATGTTTTATAACTACTTCTCATGATTACACATTATTTAATGATTTATAATTTTTTAAACATTATTTTTAAACGAAAAACAGCACAATATTTTTTTCAAACGTTATTAATGCTTATCACAGGGGGGTCTTAGGTTAAGCACCACCATGGGGGGTCTTAGGTTTAGGCACCACCCCCCCTGGTCTTAGGTTTAGGCACCGCCAGGGGGAGTCTTAGGTTTAGGCACCACCAGGGGGGGTCTTAGGTTTAGGCACCACCAGGGGGGTCTTAGGTTTAGGCACCGCCAGGGGAGTCTTAGGTTTAGGCACCACCAGGGGGGTCTTAGGTTTAGCCACCACCAGGGGGGTCTAGGGGTTATGGGTAGGTACAGGGAGGGTTCTGTATGAGAGTAGGGTTAGGTATAGCTTTAGTAAAATTCTTATTAATCTTTTATAAAACGTTATTATAAATTTTACTTTTTAAACAGGGAAGATTAACGTTTTTACAATTGCCAATTTCATACACATTATTTAATGATTTATAACTTTATAAAACATTATTTTTAAACGAAATATAGCACAATTTTTTTAAACGTTATTTAAATTGTTTAAAACCCTGCGCCCTTTTTTCCCGACGCCCTTTTTTAACGTACGCTTATCACGATGCTAAGTAGTAGTTTGCTTGACCTAACTACGGTGCTAAGAAGTTTGCATGTGCTAACTACGGTGCTAAGTAGTGTGTATGTGCTAACTACTTAGCACCCTAGTTAGCATGCCCAAAGCCTTTAGGCGTGCTAACTGGGTTAGCACCGTTTACTGAATCGAGCCCATAGTATGGTGCTACCTCATTATGAAAAGGTACTTCCCTTTCATGTTAGAAAGGAGAGACCCATTTGTCACCAAGATTCTGGTTATTAATTATAGTGCAAACATTTTAAGTATAACTTCTGTGTGTTGCTGCTAATCCTAAGCATGATATCTTAAAGACCTATTACACATGAGCTGATCTGCGGCAACCTTTTAAGCAATCAGTCGATGCAATTAAATTCTAGATCAGTTTTTAGTTGGTCAGAAATGTAAAAATACCATACGCAGACTTACAATGGCTATCCCAACCAATCCCTTGTTCTGAATAGCAATATAATGACCCAGGTGGCATAATTTGCCACTTTATCACAGCCTGCACTGCCTCTTCATAAATCTGGTCCTGAACTGTTATGAATGTTGAATAATGTCACTGGGAATATGTCCATTGTGTGTTCATTCTCCGCTTTCAATATTTTCTGAATCACTTATCCAGAGCAAGCAGAAAGATTAGGCGTTCTTCCTCCACTACTTTCTTGTTGCAGATGTGTGTTTCACAGTCTTCATTTTCCCCAGTAGTAATAGTGTTCATATTGGAATCTGGATTTCATCATTCGGAAGCCTGGATTACGCCAAGCACCACACTTCAGTACCCCAGCTAATGGAAAGAGCCATGGAGAGGTCACTCACATGCAGTTCACGCCGTACTTCACAAGACTCCGATGTTTCCTGCTTCCGGCTTAGAATGAGGAAGGATTAGAGTCACAAGAAAGACCATATCACCATTACTTTGTCCACTAGCTGAGGTACTGAAGTTTGGTGAGTGGTGTAATTCGGGTTTCCGAATTAGGAAACCCAGATTCGAACACCAACACACTCTTAGGCTTTGTACACAGGTCAGACGGTTCTTAGCTAAATCTAGCATGTGTATCGCGACCACAATGTGTTGCCAGTCTAGAGTGTAGGCTGAGGCTGTTGTCGTCCTTCTTACCCCTCCAACTCCTTGGTGCTCTTGGCCATCTTCCCTCTACTCCTCTCCACAGCAATACAACATGTTGTTAGCCCGCAGGCTATCAACACGTTTACAGCAATTAGCCGATAAATGTCATCCACTTGATTAAGCCCCAATCCCAATGAGTGACTGCCCTGGTCCATGTGTACTAGGCGTAGTAAGCTTCCTGTCAGTCTGTTTCCCTTGCCCTGGGCAGATTGGCTGCTACCCTTACAGCTCATTGAGAAAAGTGCTTTATGCTTCCTGAAAAGTGATTAAGGATATGTCATTGGATAAAGCAAATTGTGGGAAAAAAAAGAATGGTTTTGCTTATTCTATACTGGGAAAATGTGTTTGCACACTTAGAAAAGATCATCATTAATTGTATTGGAGCATTTTTAGTCATTTATTTTAATTTGTATTACACCTCTCCAATCATTCATTGTGTCGTTCATCTTATTTAAAATAAGAAAAATATTCTGTGTTAATTCATACTATAAATGGACCAGAGAAAGCCGAGGAAAGAGCTGGCTAAGGAGATCGGGAAGAAAATTGTCTACAAACGTGTTAACGGCAAAGGCTAGAAAACCAACTCCAAACTGCTTAAAGGGGTTCTTTCGTGAAAAAAGTAGGCAGTTAAAAAATGTGACAGATGACAGGTTTTGGGCCAGTCCATCTCTTTAAGGGGGATTCTCAGGGCTTTCTTTGTTTTCAACAGCATTTCCTGAACAGCAGTTTAACTGCCAAAATAGCAAGATACCAGCCGGCCTCCCTACTCACTTGCACACTATTATGTCAGTTAGATTTTGCAACTGTTGTTCAGGAAATGCTGTTGAAAACAAAGAAAGCCCTGAGAATCCCCCTTAAAAACATGGACTGGCCCAAAACCTGTCATCTGTCACATTTTTTAACTGCCTACTTTTTTCGCGAAAGATCCCCTTTAATGATCCTGTGAAAATAGTTGCACACATTAAGAAGTTTAATATCCGTGGGGCAGGGGTGAAACTATAATCTGCTGGCCCCCTGAGCATAGATCTCCTGCTGGGCCCTAAACCTGCATCTTCAGCACCACCCTCCCCTCAAGGGACCCGGGGGTCACTCCTGTGAGCAAAATGCAGAGTTAATTGCATAGCAGCGGAGGGTCATACATTATCTGCTGAAGGGTTTTATAGACTAAAGGGGTAGCTATAGGCAAAGTTGTGATTGTCTTTATATATATATATATATATATATATATATATATATATATACATATATATATATATATATATATATATATATATATATACATATACACATATACATATACACATATACATATACACATATACATATATATATATATATACATATATATATATATATATATATATACATATATACATATACACATATACATATACACATATACATATACACATATACATATACACATATACATATACACATATACATATATACATATACATATATATATATATACATATACATATATATATACATATACATATATACATATACATATATACATATACATATACATATATATATATATATATGTATATGTATATGTACATATATGTATGTATATGTATATGTATGTATATATATATATATATATATATATATATATATATATATATATATATATATATATATATATATATATATATATATATATACATATATATACATATACATATACATATATATATACATATATATATATCCATTTAAAGTGAGCCCGAGCAAAGCTCGAGTCAAATGAAATACTTAAGAAGAGGGAAGCCTCTGGATGCTGTAGAGGCTTCCCGGGTTCTGCTTTCTCCTGCCACTGCTCGATGAGACTCTCTCTAACATTAGGACCGAGCTCCTTTTGGCAAGAGTGTGACCATGCCTGCGAAGTAGCATGGAGCTGCTTGTGGATAAGTGGCTCTTCTACTGAAAAGGCGCAGCCCCGAACAGATTTCCAACAAGACCTTGTCAGAAATCTTTGTGGGGTCCGCAAGCAGCAATAGAGGACCAAAGGATGATGTGGGAAACCTGTACAGGATCCCAGAGGCTTCACTCATCTTAGGCACGTATTTTCTTTTTGACCCCAGCTTTGGCTCGGGTACACTTTGAGCTTAAGATTCTATTCAAACACTTCCCTGTATATATTGTGTATCTAGAGAGTGGTATCCTAGCCCACTGAGGGATTTTGTTGCTGATCATACTTTTTTTTTTTTTTTTTTTTTTTTTCATAAAACAAAGCTAAACTTATGCAAGAATGGCTAAGAACAACATGGTGGACCATTCTAAAGTAACCATCTAAGTACCTGATTTTAATCGTATCAAACTTCTGAAAATAACTGAAACCTGCTGTAAAAAGCAATGGTTGTCCATTCTGTCAGTTTCAAGTTAATTCAGAGACTGCTGTGGTTTCTTACTTTTTTTCTATTCATGTTTTTAGTGGTTAGAAGCAACCAACCTACTTTATTGTGGTTTGAATTCTGCCCTTTTTCTCTTATTTTCTAGTTCCTTACAGCAAACCCGCTATTTTTTATTCCATCTTTGGCATAGGCTGCTGGCAGTATTTTGTGTTAATTCACTAAAGAAGCTTTCCTTATTAACATGTAGTGATACTCTGTCACGGTGAGAGTGTTGCCCTATCACGCCCGTCCTTAAGTTATTGTCAAAGGGAGAGGAGGAGCAGGCAGGATGTAGCTCCACTCCTCCTCCTGCCAGGACGATTACAGCTAGCCTGTGTATGACAGGCAGGGAAGGAGAGAGGGGGTCTGTGGCTGTGTCTCTGTTTGTGTCTCTGTGTGTGTTTGTGTCTGTGTGTGAATTTCTGTGTGTGTGTATATGTGGCTGTGTATCTCTCTCTCCCTTCCTCTTGGTGTGCCTGCTGTGTATACTTCTCTCTATACAGAGTACCCTTCTGCATAAACTAGTAAAAAAAATAAAACTGACAGCTCAGAATGCTTCACCTAACATTGCAGTATGTAGTAACACTCCACCTAACGAAATTGCTTAGTGAATACTAAATGCTTGATCACCATGGTGATAACAGTAAAAACAGCACAGAATTATTATTAAAGACTGTAGATGAGCTTAATAAATTATGCCCATTGTTCTATAATGTGCGCAGAGTCAAAAGTGAAGTTCGCAGATACTCCCAAAAAGATTTAAATATCTTGATGTAAGTCATTCTAGCCCCACTGCACTATGCTAGTAGTAAAGCTACCACAAGGGGTTGTATGGACTGGTCTTTTAGGCACAAGTCTATACTTCCCATGATCCCTGGGATAGCTGGTATACACATGTAGTTATGCAAGTCTTCCTGTGACAACAGAAAAGTAAAATCAGAGCTTTCAAATTTAGAGCACCTCTTCAATTAAATTTGTCTGTGTTTTCAATGGCGATCCCATCGCTTCCTTTACTGTTAAAGACTCCAGGAAGTGGGGGAAACCTCTACTACCAGAACAAAGACTGCAATAAAAACACCTTTTTAAGAGTACAGGGAAGGGTAAAAATCAAAGCATGTGTGTATTCTTACTGAAGAATGTCTACTTCTTCCTGTGACAGGAAATGATCCCGAGGAGGATACAAGGATACAGACGACTATAAATTTCAGACACCTTACCTTTCCTCATTCTATTAAAAATATCTAGCAAAGTTGGTTGCAGTACTGCTTTGTTTATGTATCGTCCTAATTCACTGAGCCACAATCCAATTCCTCAGTCTTGCAGAAAGTTTGTGCATGATTATAAGGAACATCTGGGTGGGGGATTTAGCGTGTTCTGCAATGGTGGTATAAAGAAAGATAAAGCTGAAACAGATGCCTGTGATTTAATGAAAAGCCAGACCAAAGACTTTACCGCTCCCAATCTGAAGGACAGACAGTCTAATTGAAGCTTCAGACCCAATGCACATTTTAATCTTCGAGTCAAAGCAAGATTTGCTATGGAGAAGATTTTCATTATTTCCCAAATGAGTTTTCTGAAGGTAAAATGCCAGCAACTTTTCCCTATTACTAATCAAAGCAAATCACTAAATGAGTTTTACTTTTAAAATGCAACTGTCATGTCAGAAATGCAGTATATTGTAGATCCTGTGGCTGATATAATTAAATTAGTCATCTGGTTAAAGTATTTTTGGTCACGACTACCTGCTGATCAGGATAGGCACCTTATCATAATTGTTTATTTACCTGTTCATCGGGTTTTTGCTAGAGTTGGGCCGAACGGTTCGCCTGCGAACGGTTCCATGCGAACTTCTGTGGTTCGCGTCCCGCAGGCGAACCTTTGCGGAAGTTCGGTTCGCCCCATAATGCACATGGAGGGTCAACTTTGACCCTCTACATCACAGTCAGCAGGCCCAGTGTAGCCAATTAGGCTACACTAGCCCCTGGAGCCCCACCCCCCTTATATAAGGCAGGCAGCGGCGGCCATTACGGTCACTCGTGTGCCTGCATTAGTGAGAGTAGGGCGAGCTGCTGCAGACTCTCTCATAGGGAAAGATTAGTTAGGCTTAGCTTGTTCCTGGCTGCATACCTGTTCTGTGAACCCACCACTGCATACCTGTACTGTGAACCCACCACTGCATACCTGTTCAGTGAACCCAACACTGCATACCTGTTCTGTGAACCTACCACTGCATACCTGTTCAGTGAACCTGCCACTGCATACCTGTTCAGTGAACCTGCCACTGCATACCTGTTCAGTGAACCAAACACTGCATACCTGTTCAGTGAACCAAACACTGCATACCTGTTCAGTGAACCCGCCACTGCATACCTGTTCAGTGAACCTGCCACTGCATACCTGTTCTGTGAACGCACCACTGCATACCTGTTCAGTGAACCCGCCACTGCATACCTGTTCTGTTCAGTGAACCTGCCACTGCATACCTGTTCTGTTCAGTGAACCCACCACTGCATACTTGTTCTGTTGAGTGAACCCACCACTGTATACCTGTACTGTTCAGTGAACCCGCCACTGCATACCTGTTCTGTTCAGTGGAGCCGCTACTGTATACCGGTTCTGTTCAGTGAACCCGCCACTGCATACCTGTTGTGTTCAGTGAACCCGCCACTGTATACCTGTACTGTTCAGTGAACCCGCCACTGCATACCTGTACTGTTCAGTGAACCCGCCACTGCATACCTGTACTGTTCAGTGAACCCGCCACTGCATACCTGTTGTGTTCAGTGAACCCGCCACTGCATACCTGTTCTGTTCAGTGGACCCGCCACTGTATACCTGTTCTGTTTAGTGAACACGCCACTGTATACCTGTTCAGTGAACCCACCACTGCATACCTGTTCTGTTCAGTGAACCTGCCACTGCATACCTGTTCTGTGAACCCGCCACTGTATACCTGTCCTGTTCAGTGAACCCGCCACTGCATACCTGTCCTGTTCAGTGAACCCACCACTGCATACCTGTTCTGTTCAGTGAACCCACCACTGTATACCTGTACTGTTCAGTGAACCCGCCACTGCATACCTGTTCTGTTCAGTGGAGCCGCTACTGTATACCGGTTCTGTTCAGTGAACCCGCCACTGCATACCTGTTGTGTTCAGTGAACCCGCCACTGTATACCTGTACTGTTCAGTGAACCCGCCACTGCATACCTGTACTGTTCAGTGAACCCGCCACTGCATACCTGTTGTGTTCAGTGAACCCGCCACTGCATACCTGTTCTGTTCAGTGGACCTGCGACTGCATACCTGTTCTGTGAACCCGCCACTGTATACCTGTTCTGTTCAGTGAACCCACCGCATCAGTGCGCATACCTGTGCAGTTAAGTGGACCCACCTACCTACGTGAGTGCACGCAGTGTGATATACCACTCCGTGCATACCCGATATGGACAAAACAGGTAGAGGAAGAGGTAGTGCCAAAGCCAGAGGACGGCCACCCGGCAGGTCTGCGCGAGGTCATGTAAATGTAATTTCGTGTGGACCTGGCCCACAGTACAGTGCTCGGAAGAAGGCACGTCCCATCACCTCCCAAGATTGTCAGGACGTGGTTGAGTATTTAGCGACACAGAACACCTCATCTTGCTCAGCCACCAGCGCTACTACTAGCACCACTTCCGCTGCATTTAACACTTCGCAAGAATTATTTAGTGTTGAAATCACTGATGCACAGCCATTGTTGTTACAGCCAGATGAATTTTCACCAGCTCATATGTCTGAGTTACGCGGCAACACTATGGATGTAACGTGTAAGGAGGATGAAGGACCTACTGATGGTGCATGTTTGGATTTGTCTGAGGCAAGCGAAGCTGGGCAGGATTACGATGACGACGATGATGGGGATCCTCTGTATGTTCCCAATAGAGGAGATGAAGAGGGGGACAGTTCAGAGGGGGAGCCAGAGAGTAGTAGGAGGAGAGAAGTTGCTGAAAGAAGCTGGGGCAGCTCTTCGTCAGAAACAGCTGGTGGCAGTGTCCGGCACCATGTATCGCCACCTATGTACAGCCAGCCAACTTGCCCTTCAGCATCAGCTGCTGAGGTCCCCATAGTGCCCACATCCCAGGGTGGCTCAGCGGTGTGGAACTTTTTTAATGTGTGTGCCTCAGATCGGAGCAAAGCCATCTGTTCGCTCTGCCAACAAAAATTGAGCCGTGGAAAGGCCAACACTCACGTAGGGACAAGTGCCTTACGAAGGCACCTGGAGAAAAGGCACAAACAGCAATGGGATGGCCACCTGAGCAAAAGCAGCAGCAGCACACAAAAGAAAAGTCACCCTCCTTCTCCTCTTCCTCCTTCAGGTGCATCATCTGCTTCTGCCGCTTTCTCCCTTCCACCTTCACAGGCACCCTCCTCCACTCCGCCTCTGCCCTTGAGCGGTTCCTGCTCCTCTGCCCACAGCAGCAGTCAGGTATCCGTGAAGGAAATGTTTGAGCGGAAGAAGCCAATTTCGGCCAGTCACCCCCTTGCCCGGCGTCTGACAGCTGGCGTGGCGGAACTGTTAGCTCGCCAGCTGTTACCATACCGGCTGGTGGACTCTGAGGCCTTCCGTAAATTTGTGGCCATCGGAACACCACAGTGGAAGATGCCAGGCCGCACTTATTTTTCGAGAAAGGCCATACCCCAACTGCACCGTGAAGTTGAGGCAAGTGGTGTCATCTCTTGCGAAGAGCGTTGGGTCAAGGGTACACCTGACCACGGATGCCTGGTCTGCCAAGCACGGGCAGGGCCGCTACATTACGTACACAGCCCATTGGGTCAACCTGGTGGTGAACGATGACAAGCAGGGCGCAGCGGACCAAATTGTGACACCTCCACGGCTTGCAGGCAGGCCTCCTGCCACCTCCTCTCCTCCTGCTACATGCTCTTCGCTGTCCTACTCCACTGAGTGGCAGTTCTCCTCTCCAGCTACACAGCCCCAGCTCCGCAGGGCCTATGCTGCATGCCAGGTACGACGGTGTCACGCCATGTTAGACATGTCTTGTCTCAAAGCGGAGAGTCACACTGGAGCAGCTCTCCTGGAAGCTCTTAAGAAACAGGTGGATGAGTGGCTGACCCCGCACTACCTGGAGATAGGCAACATGATGTGCGACAACGGCAGCAATCTGCTTGCCGCTTTGCATATGGGGAAGCTGACACACATACCCTGCATAACACATGTCATGAATCTAGTTGTTCAAAGATTTGTGGCAAAGTACCCTGGCTTAGCGGATGTCCTGAAGCAGGCCAGGAAGGTCTGTGGGCATTTGAGGCGGTCTTACACAGCCATGGCACGCTTTTCGGAAATTCATCGGAAAAACAACATGCCGGTGAGACGCCTCATTTGCGATAGCCCGACTCGCTGGAATTCGACCCTGCTCATGTTCTCCCGCCTGCTAGAACAGAAGAAAGCCGTCACCCACTACCTCTACAACTACAGTAGAATGAAACAGTCTGGGAAGATGGGGATGTTCTGGCCCGACAACTGGACACTGATGGAAAATGCATGCAGGCTCATGCGGCCGTTTGAGGAGGTGACCAACCTAGTGAGCCGCAGTGAGGGCACCATCAGCGACTTAATTCCCTACGCTTACTTCTTGGAGCGTGCTGTGCGTAGAGTGGCGGATGAAGCTACGAATGAGCATGACCAGGAACCGTTACGACAGGAACAGGCATGGGACCAATTTTCATCAGACCCAGCTGTTTCCTCAACACCTGCGGCAGCACAGAGGGGGGAGGAGGAGGAAGAAGAGAAGTCGTCTGCAGAAGATGAGTCAGACTCAGAGGATGATGAGCAAGGTGTTTGGGGGAGGAGGAGGAGGAGGGGACGGCGGCAGGAGAACACCCGCAGCAGGCGTCGCCGGGGGCTTGTGCTGCTCAACCTTCCCGTGGTATTGTTCGCGGCTGGGGGGAGGAGGTTGACTTGCGTGACGTCACTGAGGAAGAGCAAGAGGAGATGGAGGGTACTGGATCCGACTTTGTGCAGATGTCGTCTTTTATGCTGTCCTGCCTGTTGAGGGACCCCCGTATAAAAAACCTCAAGGGGAATGAGCTGTACTGGGTGGCAACACTACTAGACCCTCGGTACAGGCACAAAGTGGCGGACCTGTTACCAACTCACCTGAAGGTGGAAAGGATGCAGCACATGCAGAACCAGCTGTCAACTATGCTTTACAATGCCTTTAAGGGTGATGTGACAGCACAACGCCAGCAAGGTACCACTGCCACTAATCCTCCTCCCGTGTCCACGCAGTCAAAGACAGGACGCTCCAGCGATCTCATGGTGATGTCGGACATGCGGACGTTCTTTAGTCCAACGCCTCGCCGTAGCCCTTCCGGATCCACCCTCCACCAACGCCTGGAACGGCAGGTAGCCGACTACCTGGCCTTAAGTGTGGATGTAGACACTGCTGTGAACAGCGATGAGGAACCCTTGAACTACTGGGTGTGCAGGCTTGACCTGTGGCCAGAGCTGTCCCAATTTGCCATCCAACTTCTCTCCTGCCCTGCCGCAAGCGTCCTGTCAGAAAGGACCTTCAGCGCAGCTGGAGGCATTGTCACTGAGAAGAGAAGTCGCCTAAGTCACAAAAGTGTTAAGTACCTCACCTTTATCAAAATGAATGAGGCATGGATCTCGGAGGGCTGCTGCTCGCCCCAAGACTAAGTCAGTCCCCACACACACAGCATCTCTGCCTGCACGCCGTGTGACTGGCTGCCTGGCCTGCCCCAAGAAGACTAAGTCGCTCCCAGTCCCTCCACACAGCATGTCTGCCTGCAGGCCGCTTGACTACCTTCTCCGCCACCACCAACAGGGTCCGGGACTCCAGGCGGATTGCTGAATTTTTTAGGCCGCTGCTAGCAGCGGCCGCTGTAATAATTTTTCTGGTGCGTGTACATGACTGCCTAATTTTTCTGGCTGCACTGCGGGCAGCTGCAACAACAAAAGAAAAGGCATGTACCTGCGCCCATTCCCCTTCGTGATCATTACCTTGCCGTGGTGAAGGGGCTTGCGTATCACAATGAAGCAATGACCGGCGCCTAGATGAGTGTCTCGGGGGGCACACAAAAGATAAGGTCGTTGCTTCATTGTGGTCAGACCAAATTTGATCAGCTGGACAGTCACTGTTCTGTCATTCAGCTACATCAGCCAGGCGACCATATGGGCTGTAAAGCCACCAAAACCTGCACTCTCGCCATGGTGTGCACCAGTCCAGCACGGCCGTCACTACACAAACAGCTGTTTGCGGTGCGTTACACGGTGAGTTTGGTGTGTCAGTGTGAAGCAGTACCTTAATTACACTACCTGATTGATGTATACACATGCAAGATGTTTTAAAGCACTTTAGGCCTGTCATTTAGCATTTAATGTGATTTCTGCCCTTAAAACGCTGCTTTGCGTCAAATCCAGATTTTTCCCGGGGACTTTTGGCGTGTATCCCACTCCGCCATGCCCCCCTCCAGGTGTTAGACCCCTTGAAACATCTTTTCCATCACTTTTGTGGCCAGCATAATTTTTTTTTTCCAAAGTTCGCCTCCCCATTGAAGTCTATTGCAGTTCGCGAACTTTAACGCGAACCGAACGTTACGCGAAAGTTCGCGAACCTAAAATCGGAGGTTCGGCCCAACAGTAGTCTTTGCACATTCTTATTAGAACTTTTGAAACCCGGGTTTCTACTCAAGTGAGGACCCTCTGGGAATCACTGTGCTGTAGATATAGGAAATATAGGTCTCTTGGTGCTTTGATATGACATGTAGTTCCGACATTCCTGGTCTTATGGGTCTGCTCATTTTTTTTCTGCTAGAATGAATGTCCTATTGTGTAAAGAGGCTGACACCATCCACCTATATAGCTCTTACTGGGTCCATCCTGTTCTTATTGGACCTAGCAATTGGGTATACGAATTCCATAAGACACAGTGTGCTAAGAATAGCCCCTGCAAGTGTTAAACTAGGCATCTGCCTGATTTCCATATGTCTAAAAATGGCCTTAATTGGTTGTATCACAGCTAGGAAACACTGCATATTATGACTGTTCACACTCCTGTGTTCCATCTTCCTGATACTTCCTCCTGCACAGAGGAAGTTCTGGCTGTGAAGGAGGAAGTATCGGCAGGATAGAGGCCAGCGAAGTGCATCATGGCAAGAGGCAGTCACATAGTTAACTTAACCTCCCCTTTTCGGACATGAGCTGGTACTTGCACAAAACTCTTCTCTCTCATTCCTAATTGTGAATAGCCACACTAGCATACCTTGAATAGAGAACCTGAGAATGGTGGTCAGGCCCCATTCCCACTCAGAAGCGCAAAACGCCAGCGATAACCAGCCGGCGGTTTTTGGGAGTGATTTTTCCGTGATTTAACACGAAAAAATCACTGGACACTGCAGCAATTTTTCTGCGATCGCGTTTAGCGCTTCTATAGCACTGAAACGTGATCGCCGGGAAATCGCCTGAAAATGGTGCAGGCTACACGTTTGCAGTTGGCGTTTTGCATTAATGCAAATCGCCCAAGTGAGAATGGGCCCAATAGGGTATCATTGCACTAGCGGTTTAAAAAGGAGCGTTTTGCCGAAATAGCCGACCAAATGCTCTAGTGTGAATGGGCCCTAATAGATAATAATGTCCAGTCTGCTGGGGCCATAGTATGCTATGCATAAATATCAGATCAGCTAGTACAAAGTGATCTATTGCTGCTGCAAAGCTCAGTGTTATGTGGCTAAATAGTAAAAGAAAAAGCTGCATAATCACACTGCTTACTGCTCCATGTCTCATGAATATTAATGCTGAATCACAAATCATTCTGTTTTGAATAAGTGCACTGCTATGAACATCTAAAAGCCAATCAAAGGAGACTTTGGCCTCAATTCACTAATCTTTATCAAACACTTTATTAAACGTTTGATAATTTACTTCATGGGTAAAATCTAATTTTGAATTCACAAAGGTGTAATAGATATATTGAACATTTTATCAATAAAGCATTCGATAAATATATAACACCTTATTGAATTCAAAATTAGATTTTACCCATGAGGTAAATTATCAAACGTTTGATAAAGTGTTTGATTAAGCTTAGTGAATTGAGGCCTTTGTGTTTGTGTGTGTAATACAGAAATAATTAACCTTCATTCCAATCAGTAGCCCATACCCCCTTTCCCACAAATAGAAAATCTTTACCTTTTCTCAAATAGACATCTGTATGGATGATATTGTGGTGAAACCCCTCCCACAGTGTGATGCCTGGGCCATGGCCCTGACCGTTTTCTGTCTCTGTGTACCTCATTACCTTGTGGGAAATAATGGCCTTTGCTAACTACCAAGAAAGCAGTTTCTCCCTCTGTGCATAGAACTCTTGGAAACAATCTACAGAGATCACCTGGCATGACTAAAAATGTGGCTACCTGTGATTAATTTCAGAATGAAAATCAGGGAGAGGAAAGATTTCACAATGGGCAAACACTGAGTAAATAATTTATAAAATATCCACTCCACAGGCTGTTTTACCCTTCCCATCAAGAACCATTTTCACTTTTCAGCACTCCTCACATTCATTTGCCCATAACTTTATCACTGCTTATAACACCTAAATGATCTGTTATCTTATTTTCGCCACAAATTTAGTCTTTTTGTGGGTGATTCTTGTTTTCAGTAATTACTTTGTTCTATGCATTGTAAAGGGAAAAACAAGTAAAACCTGAAAATATATACAATATTTCTCAAATTCCATCCGTATAGTTTTAAAATAAACAATGCAACTGTAGATAAAACTCATACTTTTTATTTACACATTTGTCCCAGATATCACAACATTTAAATTATGTTCCTAGTACAATGTATGGCGACAATATATTATTTTGGTTTCTCACTGTACCCTATCAATAATTACTAGTCCCTAATGTAACTATTTGTTTTTAAATGCTGTCACTTTGTTTCTGTTTTTTTTTTTCTAGTGTTTTATGTTTGGTAATTATGGGGAGGGAGAAGGGCAGAAGGGGTCAATAACTATAGAAGACGTGTGTTTGTAATGTATTTTTATCCAATGTTCACAGGAAGTGTTTGTGAATGGTGTAACTTTTTAATTAATGAACATGCACTCTAGCAAAGCTATGATCATTCATTCACAGGAACTTTGGCTCAGGGAATATGTGTGCACCAATCACAGACAAGTGAGTCCCGGCAGGTGTGCGCATTGGGCGAGCGTACATTGCAGCAGCACAAGCGAGTGAAGCATTAAAATATCCTGTTGGCGGTTAAGTCAAACAGGACAGGAAGTAGTTAATGTAAAATATGCAATTTTATTTGATATTTTCTCTACACTTGCTCTTTAACGCTGTAGTTTGATTTAGCATATAGGCATATAGCCAGGTGTGGGGGCTCAAGCTGTCCTTCACATCCAATAACCCAACTATTTCAGGCTCCTATTCCAGATTCCTACCTCTATTTACTGCTTTGTTCCTTCCCATAATCTTTTCATTTACAATTGTATTTTAGAGTTATTCATAATAAAATGTAGTCTTTGGTGTTTTTTTTTTTTTTTAATTTTAGTTGGCTATACAAAGTGGATTGTCTACCTGAAGGGTAGTAAAATTTTGGAAGTTTAGTTGCACTTCAAGAAAATGTTTTTTTTGTTTTTTCCTTATCTGGCTTTTGTATGTTGAGTCCTGACTGGTACCTTAATGATAGTCTATTTGCCTCTCACCACACGACTTCTTGCACAGAGGTGGATCTGTAAATGTCCAACAGACGTCTCTGCCAAGTGAAAACATTTAAGCCAGGTTTGATTTCCTGATTCATTATTCATCATTTCTCATACAGCACATCTTTGGTTGAAACATGACTGCCTAGATACCTCATTCATTATGTATAGGCATTGACTGCTCCTAGAATGTTTTGGCAAATCCCTCTTAAATTGAAATGACCATCGCAGTGTGCCAGCTGTCTAGATCAATGTGCCTTGTTCCTTGTTATTTATGGGCTATTAAACATAAAAGTAACTACGTAAAGAATAATGCACTCCCTACTATAGCTTTTATAGTCCGCAAGGGGTTTTGTGATCACATAAAAGTACAATACTGCTGGCTGAGTGATTCCATGCAGATAATGATATTCTGCACTTATTCCTTGTATTCATTTAAACAGATGTAAAAGATGCATTCTCCTGTATAATACAGAGCACCATAGTCTCATGTACTCTACTTTGTATAATGCAGTTCCTAGTGCTAAAATAAAACTACACATTCCATAGTCTATTTTATTTTATTTTATTTTTTTCTTCAAGTTTTTCTTGAGAGTTAGTATATTTAAATACTGAGGTTACATTATTTGTTTTGTAAAACTTTATTGTCCAAATGTTTAATACAGGTTGCAGCCTTGTTCAATTTGCAAAACAAACCGCCGCTGTAACCAAGTGGTTATGTGCTGCCCAGGGATGTGAACTCTGAATGCTGTCATCTGTTGTCTTCGTCGTCTGCAAAACTTCTAAACAGTGCAATACAGCGGAACCTTGGTTTGCAAGCATAATTTGTTCCAGAAACATACTTGTAATCCAAAGCACTGTTCTATCAAAGCAAATTTCCTCATAAGGATTCATGGAAACAAATGATTTATTCTAAATATCCAAAATCCTTTAAATAAAAATATTTAAAACAGTATAAGTGTCTTTTAAAGGGAACCCAAGGGGGTTCGTGGAGGGCAGATGGGACACAGAGGCATGTTCTCTGCCTCATGACATACCTCTTTGTCCCCCTACCGCTGCTCTTGGTCCCCCCACCGCCACAATATGCCCACCAAGATTAGCAACAATATTTGTTGCTATCTCAAGGGTAAACACGTACAAGAGGGATTCCCTGTTTTAAACGCCTGCATGGTTTCCAGAGCTGCCATTGGGCAGCTCTCTCTCACTGGCCATGCCCCTGCCCCTCCCCTGCCTCCCTGCATACTGGGAGAGAGTCTCAGTCTCTTCTTGCAGCGTCGTGACCCAGAGGATACGAAAGTGGGCCAGTGTGGCCCACAAGAGCGGCGGAGAGCTGAGGTTTTGGCGGCTACTTGATCTGCACAGCCCCTCGGATTGGCTAGCCTAGTTTTTTTTTTTTTTAATTTCATGAGCCCACCTCGGGCTCTCTTTAACAAGGAACTGATCCAGTGATCATTGCTTTGCAGTGGCTGGATAGTGTAATGGTTAAGGGTTCTGCCTCTGACACAGGAGACCAGGGTTCAAATCATGGCTCTTCAAGTTCATTAAACCTGCACCTAGTCAATGAGACCTTTGGCTAGACTCCCTAACACTTCTACTGCCTCCTGAGCATACCCTAGTGGCTGCAGCTCTGGCGCTTTGAGTCTGCCAGGAGAAAAGTGCAATATAATTGTTATATAAGTGTTATATGTCTTGTCTTGTTTACTTTTGAGGATTTCATAGCAATGTGCTATTTACAGTCCCTGCATTCAGTTTACGTACAATCCTGCAGTGTCAAAGAAGAGCAATCACTTTAGTTGTGATGTGACGCATCTATACATGTTCTTTGCTTGTATATCAAGACGTTGCTTGCTTATCAAGTCAAAATTTCATAAAAAATTTTGCTTGTTTTACAAAGCGTTTTTAAACCAAGTTACTTGCCATCCAAGGTTTTACTGTAATTCTTTATTTTTATTTTTTTACTCCGATTTTCATATATAGTGCTGTAAACCTTTATCTTCAATGACTATCTCCTGATTTAGATGGTCTAGGCTTCTGCTTTATTTTGGGTTGTTTACATAATATTTAAAGCAGTTCTTCCCTTCTTTAACACGTTTGTTACATATAACTCTGCACCCATTCACTTCCACAAGTAGCCTTCGTATTCTGTGCCCGCCACTCAGTTACTCTTGAGAAGCTGCAGTCGGATATTTGCATGTTAAAGTAAACATGAAGTGTGGAAAAAACACAACATTACAAGCTGTCTCAGTCCAGTGACTAAAGTAATTTCTCCCAGAACTGTAGCAATCTCTCATATGTAAAATCTGGAAAGCTCAGTTTTATGGAATTTGGATACCCCCAACCCGCTCCCCTTTAAAAGCACACCTAAACTGAGAAGGATATAGACACTGGTATCCATTTATTTATTTTTTTAACAGGTAAGTTTTTATTGGTTTTATGATTCCAACAGAACCGTTTATTACAAACAACAAGACACTGGCATATATATTACCTTTTAAATAATGGAGCTTGCCTTGCTGGGCATAGCGCTCAGGTTTTTTTAAAAATTCATTTTAACTGGATTAGCTGCATGCTTGTCTCAGGTGTGGGATTCAGACACTTCTGCCAGCAAAGAGATGAGCAGGGCGCCATACAGGGTGAATATGGGAAAGTATGTCAGAGGTAATGTAAAGATAAAGAAGAAAAAAATATTTTTTTTTTTACTCTCATGGACCCATATGCAATTCACTTTTTCTCCTAGGTGATATTTTCATACCTTGTTATAAAATGTACATTGTAAGTTGTAGGTACATTTTAAATCTAAAAAGTTATTCTAGAGAGAATATAAAAAAGAGACAATTTAGGAGAAAAAGTTAATTGCACACACATTGTCTTTTATATCAATCACTCTATTATGTATTAATGAGGCTAATAGAAAAAACTATCCTTTTGATAGTTGTCCTTTAAAGTGGACCTCAACTCTTGCACAGGACATAAGGAAAACTGAGAGAAATGCACCCTGTATCTTTTTAGAGAGAAGAGCCTAATTCCCGCTCAACTTTAAAGCGGACTCAAACCAAACATTTTTTTTAATTAAAAATATTTAGTTGCACCACTCTGACACATACAAAGATAAATAAATACTCCTTCAAGCCTATGAGCGTTTCAGTGCATGCTTTTTACCCTACTTTTTTCATAACTAGGATTATACTGGGGGCAGCCATTAGCAATTCCTCCATTGCCAGACACCACCTACTTCACCAGTTTGCTAGATTCTGTCCCGGCAATTTGAAAGGAAGGGAGGGGTTCCTCCAATAAATGTAAAATATTTTATATTTGTCATCATGCAGCTGAAAAAAGGCTGCGATTTATTATTATAATTTAAAAAATAGATTTTATTTCTGAAATCTTGTATTTTTTAATTTGGGTCCACTTTAAGCAATCACAAGGGTAATTTGATCTCTCAGAAAGTCAGCAGTCCTCAGCAGACACAGCTAATATGTAAACACAGAATGTTAACACTTTGTCTGCTTCCATGAAACCCGGTGGCTGGATAGTGCACTGGACAAGGGCACCGCCTTTGACATGGGAGACCAGGGTTCGAATGGCTAGGGTCAGTACCTATGCAGTAAGGAGTTAAAGGCAATACTCCCTAACACTGCAGGGTGGCCTCTTGAGCGCGTCCCAGTGGCTGCAACTCTTGAGCACTTTGAGTCCGACAAGAGAAAAGCTATACAAATGTTCGGATTATTCGTATTATTAGACACACTTCAGATTTATTGCAGGGGTCCTATAAGCTGTAACAAAGGTTTTTCTTTTAAAGTTATTATGGCATTGCTTAACTTTTAGAGCTGAGAGAAAGTTCTGAGTTCAGGACCACTTTAAAAGGAAATAATTATGGCAGCCACCATGTCCCTCTGCTTATGCCTAGTGGCTGAGCCTAATGCAGAAAGGACCTGGCCTGCCACACAAAACCAGGAAGTGGTGCGGGAGCCCAGAACTGTGATATCAGGAGACATGAGTTTAACTAGATGACAGATTACCCCAACATCAGATTTGTTCTGGATTAGTGACTCAGAAGTTATGAAGGGCCAAGAGATCAGCACAAGACAGGTACTATTCAAATTAATTATGCCCCTCATGTGCCTCTGTTTCAGCTTTATAAAAACACATTTATCATAGATCTATCAGCATCCATATCACTAAACTTATTAATGATGGTGCCAAAAAATTGTCTCCGAGGAAACTTTGCTTCCATTGTATTATCCGGACTCTATTAAATATTCAGGACAGGCCAACATCATTCTGTTGAAGCCACGACACATTAAATTGGCTATTACCATTCCCTGCAGACAGAAATGTGCCGAACACAAGAAAGGGGAAAGAACGTTTTTCCTTCCTAGGCAGAAATTGCTACACAAAGCCAATTATGACTGCTCGCTTTATATTAAGATCTGCAGATAAGCACCATATTGCAATAAACTAGTCACATGGGCTTTATCAATGAAAGGCGAGATTTCTACTTTACCACGCCCCCACATTCCCAATATGTTCCTCATTCGTAATTGAGCTTGTTATGATATGCAGCTTATTGTTTAGGTAGAAATAGCAGACAATTCCATGGCCAGACTGTCACATTATTATTTCTCATAGCTCTTTGTTTGAAAACATGAGGTGTATGCCTATTTAAAGTGTGGACAGTTTCCATAGTTTTATGCACATCTGCTCCCACCACTCAAACAAATGAAATGGCCCTTATCTTCTGAAATAAATAATGCCAATTGTCTTTTGCAGACCCCAAAGGGCTGGTCCCATGGCCTTTGTGGCTATTTGCAGAAGGTTTTAGGGTTATGGTATTATTGGTTTTGTGTACCAGATCTCATGGAGAAGTACGGTATGTAATCTACATTTCATCAGCTGACAGATGTGTAAGGGCTCATTCACACTATGTACAGTGCTGTTCATTCTGACGCACTGGACATAGTGTGCGATCCGCACTCTATGTATCTAGTGATACCTCAGTTACAATATTCTCCATTAGTGTCCCATCCATACTGCCCCCTTTTGTACTCTCGTCATTTGAGTGCTCTCCATTAGGGCCCTTTTCCACTATCAATCGCTAGCGTTCACGCTGAACGCTAGCGATTGCTGAATCGAAAAAGCTAAAAATTTACCGGCGATTTCCCGACGTTTGCGGCCGCGATTTTGCTATGCTGTGCACTGCATAGCAAAATCGCGGCAAAAGTCGCTCCGCGGCGCGATCGCGATCAAGTAAAAAACGAATCGCGGTAGTGGAAATTACCTACCGCGATTCCTATGTTAAAAAACAAACCGTAGCGATTTTAAAATCACTAGCGGTTTGCAGTTTTGCGATTAAGCAGTCGCAAACGCCCTAGTGGAAAAGTTCCCTTAGTGTTTTTTTTTTTTGTTTTTTTTCTTTCAGCAATAAGCAATAGTCCCCCCAATTCTACTGCCCCATGCACTTGGCTTCACTGTTATGTGACAATTTTTCTCTCAGAGCACCAGGAGGGAGCAATAGGAAGCCCTCTATGGGGAGATGGACCTTAAAGGGAACATGAAGGAAGTAAGAGGAATTTAAAGGTTAACATCCAAGATGGCCCGAACCTCCGATTTAGGTTCCTGAACCCGATTCGCGAAACTCCGCTAACGTTCGTGAACTTGCGAACGTTCGCGAACAGCCATATACTTCAATGGAGAGGCGAACTTGAAAAATTAGAAAAAATTATGCTGGCCAGAAAAGTGATGGAAAAGATGTTTCAGAGCATCTAACCCCTGGAGGAACACATGGTTGACTGGGATAGACTTTAAAAGTCCCGGAAATTTTTTTAGTTTTCACGCAAAGCCGTGTTTTAAGAACAGAAATCACATTCAGTGCTGAATTGCAGGCAATGACGTAGCTAAGGAGCTGTGGGCCCCGATGCAAGTTTTACAATGGGGCCCCCCCAAGCGCTCTATACATAACAATTGATACAGCGCACCAAAACCTGCCAATGGCAACTACAGTGTCAGAGGTGCAAGAAGTGAATGGGGAACAGTTTGTTAATGATTACCACTATTCAAAGTATCTATAGAAGTGATTATTATGAGCACAGAACCAATAGAGAGCTAATACTGTATTTGAGGGAGAGCCCTTTGGGGCCCCTCTGGCCCAAAGGCCCCGATGCGGTCGCTACCTCTGCACCCCCTATTGCTACGCCCCTGATTGCAGGCCTACAGTACTGCATGTGTATACATCAATCAGGGAGTGTAATTCTCCCTCCCTCCCTTCCTCCCTCCCTTCCTCCTCCCCCTCCTTCTCCTCCAGAGGAAGATCTTCGCTCCCAACGGTCACGCCACTCTGTCCCCGCCGCAGGCTGCTCTTTCTGCCGTCTCTATGACGGCAGAGTGCTGTGCGCTGGTCAGGAGCCGCTTTCATTGGCTCCTGACCCTGTCACTCAATGGGATTGGCTTACAGGAATGACAGGGCCAGGAGCCAATGAAACCGGCTCCTGCCTGGCTCACAGTGCCCTGCCGTCATAGAGACGGCAGGGCTGCTAATTGCGGCGGGTGGAGAGTGGCGATGTCGGGCGGGGACGCGCGGTGAATGGCACATAGTTTACGTCCGGTCAGAACCGCAACGCCACCCGCCTGACGTAGAAAACGTAACACACCATTCCACAACCAACGAGTCGTTTCGGTGCCCCGCAGGGTCCCCTTTGTCAAGGTTACAGTACAGAATGGTAAATGGGGTTACCATTCTGTACTGTAGCCTTGACAAAGGGGCCCCGAAACGACTCGTTGGTTGTGGAATGGTGTGTTACGTTTTCTGAATAAACAGAACATGGTACATTAGAGTGTGCGGACCTCCTGCAGTTTTTCGTGGATTACAAATATTGGTCCAGCACCTCACCAGTGGTGTGCGACTTCATTTTCTGTGCACCAGGGCCAATTTTGGGGGAAGCCAATTAACCTATCTGTATGTTTTTGGGGATGTGGGCGGAAACCGGAGTACCCGGAGGAAACCCACACATATACGGGGAGAACATACAAACTCCTTGCAGATGTTGACCTGGCTGGAATTCGAACCGGGGATCCACCACTTGCAAGGCAAGAGTGCTAACCACTACACCACCGTGCTGTAGAATTATGATAGCATCATAAAAAACTGTAAAAATAATAGTATTGGTAACTTATTCATTGAACTCATGAACCTCTTTATAATATATTCTTTACTGCGCTAGTAAAATAATTACTAACATATATTTCTGAACTGCTTCACTCTCATTGTGATTCAGCTTTCATGAGATTTTTTTTAAAGTGGACCTTTACTAAGACATTATAAAAGCAGCCTTTGCTGACCTAATTCTAAGGAAGACTAATTACTTGGATATTGTACTGATCTCCTGGCTTCAGTGGTTTGTCACACACCTGCAACGCGCATGCAGTTAATGTATGTACAGGTCAGCACTACAAAGTCAGTAGACCTAATCTGTATACTTGTTCTGGTTTAGTGAATTAAAAAAGTACTAAGCACCGCAGTGGCGTAGCTAAGGAGCTGTGGGCCCCGATGCAAGTTTTACAGTGTCAGAGGTGCAAGAAGGGGATGGGGAGCAGTTTGTTAATGATTACCACTATTCAAAGTATCTATAGAAATGATTATCATGAGCACAAGATCAATAGAGCGCTAATACTGTAGTGGAGCGAGGGCCCCGATGCGGTCGCAACCTCTGCACCCCCTATTGCTACGGCCCTGAAACACAGGATCGGTACACAGAAAAGCAGCATATTTTTAGGTTGTGGTCAGTAATGGCAGAATTCACATGTCCACTTTAACAAAGATTAGTACAGGTCTTAATGCAACATTACTTCATTTAGTAAAGTCACACTGCACCCTAGTGGCTGAAGCCAGAGTGACTACGCCGACTACACTTTATGAAACGCATTCTGCTGCTTGGGAAGCCTACTAAATATTTATGAGAAACATTTACTTGGCTGCTTCACAGCAACAGGCTACCGAGATGTGTGGTAATATTCCTCCCATTATCATGCCTCCCGGTGTTTGTTCATTCTGCAGTCTAGCAAATTAATTGTTCTCCTTTGTTGTGCAATGCGGTGTTTTACAGCTGCAGATGTAGTGCTAAACTGTCACTTATTACATCTTAGGTGCACAACGTTTTGTTACACATCTTCTGCTGGTGTATTTGTTCCAGGATTGGTAATTAAAGCAAACCTGTTACAACGTATCAAAAGATCAGTCATAGCCTAAAGGTGGCCACACATGATACATTTTTTTTATATATTTTGCAATTGAAGTACAATCAATTTTTCTATTGTAACATTTGAGAAACTGACCAATATATCACACACATGTTCAATTTTCCCTTAATTAGGAAAAAAAAGATTGAAAACTCTGGAAATTGACAATCTAGCCTACACCATTCAATCTTCCGAAAAATTCCCGATTGAGTGAAAAAACTCACAAATCAGGAATTCCGATCAGATTTCTCGATCAATTTTTTTTTTTTTTTTTTTTTTTTTTTTTAAGCAGCTTTTGTTTTTCCTGTATTTTTCTGATAGTTTTAATCAAACTGCCTTAAAATTGAATTTTTTAAAATAACTTTTTATTGTGTGGCCACCTTAGGGGCATTTTTGTTTCATCGCAGAGGCCATTAATTTGACTTTATGGCAATGAATCTGCAGTTTGCTAAAATGCATGTAGCTTTGTGTGCAGCAGTGGAGGATATAACACAATTTTATAGTCTACCCAAAGTGAAATGTGACTTAATGAGAAAAACATCCAAATATACGTCTATGGTGGAGGTGGCTCTATGTTCCTTTATGGAGGAACGCATACATCCTCTGCAACAACGCTGCAGGTATCAAAATTTGTTACGAACATTCATAATGTCCCATGTTAGGTTGAAACAGTCCAAAGATATTCATTGGGCAGTCGCGTCTAATTTTTGAGACACAAGGGAAAGGAGGCATAAGTGCTAAAAAAAACAAAAAAAAAACAACCTAGAATTATGTATGCAAATGAGGTTGTTAAACATCTTGCTGAATTCAGTCCAGTTTCCTGAAAAGCAAATAGAAGCCAAATGAGTGTTCTCTGACTGAGAAAACACTGCTGATAAAGTGTTAGCACTTAGAAGTTCAGAGTCCCCCACCCGAGGTGAGTACCCCCCCCCCCCCCCGGGGGACGTTTTTTCGTTACAGATTTTCTTTAAGCAATGGATTAATTCTGCACTTTATGCTGGGGTACAGCATGCATAGTAGTAAAGAACCCTGATAAAGCCGGTCTCTCTCTTTTTCTCCTGCACATGATAGGATGCTGAGCTGAACGCACATTCACATTACTGCTCTTCACTATGATTTTTTATTTTTATTCTATCTGCTGCAAATACAGAAGACTTCTGTCCGTTTGATTCTTTTTTTTTTTTAAACTCTTTTTTTATTGAAGAATACCTCAAAATAAATACAAGTCCGTTTGATTCTTAGGAAGAGTGTAAACCTGTATTTTTGTAAACCTTTGCTTTGTGGATTTCAATTAACGCAGACTGCTACGCTTGAAGAGATTTTGATGTTTTATTGAAATCCCTGGGCGACTTTGGCCACAATCTGTTCAAACACAATACAAATTCATGCACAAATAAAATACGTATTGAAGTGTGAGCTACATGTTATACTGAACAAACACCCGTGTACACAAGCCCAGAGTAAAATCCATTTTTGTTCTTGTCTTCTAGAGCAAGATGGAGGAGGAGGTTGAATCCGGAGAAGAGCCCAGTCCCATCAAGCGTCGCTCTTTGATGGGAAGCTTTTCTAAGCACAAGGTGAAGGTTGTATATATTTAAAGTATACAAAAAGTTTCAATTTTTTTCTGCCTCTGTTCTCCTCGGCTGTAGAACTTAAAGGACCATTATCGCGAAAATCATAAAAATTTAAAGTACATATAAACATATAGAAATAAGAAGTACATTTTTCCCGGAGTAAAATGAGACCTAAATTACTTTTCTCCTATGCTGCTGTCACTTACAGTAGGTAATAGAAATCTGACAGAACCGACAGGTTTTAGACTAGCTCATATGCTTATGGGCGATTCTCAGGGTTTTCTTAATTTTCAAAATTGCTTAACCTTCCTGGCGGTAACCGTTCGGGGTAAGCCGCGCAGGAGGTTTTCTCAGGCCCTGCTGGGCCGATTTGCTTAACTTTTCTTTTTGCTGCACGCAGCTAGCACTTTGCTAGCTGCGTGCAGCACACCGATCGCCGCTGCCCCGCGCTCGATCACCGCTATCTGCCGCGCCGCCCCCCCCCCAGACCCCGTGCACTGCCTGGCCAATCAGTGCCAGACAGCGCTGAGGGGTGGATCGGGACTCCCAATGACTTCACGACATCGCTGACGTCATCCCACCCCGTCGCCATGGCGACGGGAGAAGCCCTCCAGGAAATCCCGTTCTTTGAATGGGATTTCCTGATCGGAGATCGCCAAAGACTTGCTACATGATTTAAAAAAAAAAAAATAAAAAACCTGCTGCGCTGCCTCCTGGCGGAATTTATTAGACCGCCAGGAGGGTTAATAAAGGGCAGTTGCTCCATCCAACTGCCAAAAAAAAGTGTATGGTGAGCAGGAAGGCTGGCCAGCATCTTTGTGTAAATATTTTTTCCAGGGAGTGCCTTTATAAAGAACTAGCAAAAAAGCCCGCCCATTAAAAAATGGGCGCTAGGCTATGGGTGCTCTTCAAACCCCCAGCAACGCGAGCACAGATGCGTTCCGCTCGCCCGTCCTCCACTGCTGTCTGCAGTATATGCACACAGGGAGATGTTGCTTGATTGGCAGTTGGAA
Source organism: Hyperolius riggenbachi (assembly GCF_040937935.1). Taxonomy (NCBI): domain Eukaryota; kingdom Metazoa; phylum Chordata; class Amphibia; order Anura; family Hyperoliidae; genus Hyperolius; species Hyperolius riggenbachi. Next base: position 251,483,098 of record NC_090651.1, read on the forward strand.
AAAATGAGGTTCACAGACCGCAAACTGTCAGGTCTGGAAGCAGGGACACACACACACACAGGGGCAGGATGCAGAGACAGAGGGGTTTTATTATATACGATAAAGGCCATGCTGAGAATCCCCTATGGAGACATGGACTAGCCCAAAATCTGTCGGTAATGTCAGATTTCTACTACCTATTGTAAGTGACAGCAACATAGGAGGTAATTTATGGCTCATTTTGCTCTGCAAGAAATGTACTTATTTGTATGTGTTTACATTTATTTTAAATTTTACTCCTTTTCGCAGTAGTGGTCCTTTTAAGTAGAGCATGTCTGAATTAAAAAATTATGTAAAATAACATTTTTTTTTGTCCTTGAAGATCATGATCTCCACTAAATTTCTCTCCATTTCCACCCCATTGTTAGAGGGATATGGATGTTTCCTTTTAAACAATACCAGTTGCCTATATATACAAAATGATACAGCGCTCACCACCTTATTGCAATATAGTGTCCAGCTTGCTGTCTAAAAAGTCAGAAAGAATCTTCCTCTTTACACATATGTTTATCACAGCCACGCTGCTGGCAAGGTTAGTCTCTCTATGAGTCACGCCCCCTAGTGATGAAATGCGTAGTGGGGGAGCCAGAGACACATACGCTTTCTCTTGACCTGTTGCTGCACGGATGGTTTGCCGGAGGAAACGCGGAGAGACCTACCTACCATTGGATATGTGAGATATGCTGTTTTAAAGATTATTTGGTACGCTGAATTTTAAGTGGGGCTTGAGAGCCATATTAAATAAGCTTTTTTTACGCTATGAGAAGTGGTGTGTTCTGTCTTTTCATTCACAGAGCCTGGATCACTGTGATATTGATACGCAGTTTTACAAAAGTTGGCCGGTGAGCAGGGAATTGACGGGAGAGCGAGTGTCCCCATCCTGCGTGTGGCGGTTTTTGTCCCTAACACAGTGTGTTTGCTGAGCACAGGGTGTACTGTTAGCGGTTACCCACTATGTGTTTGTAACTCTCTCTTAGGGACACCATATGGATTGCTGAATACAGAGAGACTTACCTTGCCAGCAGCGCAGCTGTGATAAACGTATACCAGTTGCCTGGCAGCCCTGCTGATCTCTTTAGCCGCAGTAGTGGCTGAATCACACACCTGAAACAAGCATGAGGGGCTGTGGCTGAAAGTATTAGAGACACAGGATCAGCAGAAGAGTCAGGCGACTGGCATTATTTTAAAAGGGAAAAATCCATATCCTTCTCAGTTTAGGTTCCCTTTAAGGTGTCCATTAACGGTATAATTTTTCTTTCAAATTTGAACTTTTGATGCAATTTTCATGAACAAAATGCATAGAAAAAGGGTGGCGTATGTGGTGCAAATTGATGTAAAACCATTCTTTGGTTCATTGGAAATGGAAAAAATTCCAATCCTACAGTTGAATGTTAAGATCGAATCAGATTTTAAATCCTCCTTAAATTGTCCTGTTAACAATTGATGATCAGAGATGGCCCGAACCTCCGATTTTAGTTTTGCGAACTTCCGCAAAAGTTCGGTTCGCAGGAACTTCCTTGAACCGCAATAGACTTCAATTGGGAGGTGAACTTTGAAAACTAGAAACACTTATGCTGGCCAGAAAAGTGATGGAAAAGATGTTTCAAGGGGTTTAACATCTGAGTTTTTACATGGATGAGTGGGGATAGACGCCAAAAGTCCCGGGGAAAAAATCTGGATTTGACGCAAAGCAGCGTTTTAAGGGCAGAAATCACATTAGGCCTGCATTTTAGCATTCAAAGTGCTTTAAAACATCTTGCATGTGTATACATCAATCAGGGAGTGTAATTAGAGTACTGCTTCACACTGACACACCAAACTCACTTTGTAACGCACCGCAAACAGCTGTTTGTGTTGTGACAGCCGTGTTGGACTGGTGCGCACCATGGCGAGATTGCTCTTCCTCAGTGATATCAGGTAATGTCTGACTGCCTTATCAACTTTCGATGGTTCTTTCTCTACCATTGTCAAACCTTACATCTATTTTTTTTAAATTACATTTTCTGCTGGCTGTTCAGTACCTGTAATGAGAATCTGTTATGGATGGCAAGTCTGCCATTGTGAGTGACCACGGGTAATGGCCGGGGAATCGGGTTCGAATTCGGTCCGGAGGGGGAGCCTGAGAACCGGCTACCACCACCACACATCCAAGTAAGGACCCATTTGCTGTATAAGTAATGTACCTGCCCTGACCGTGCTTTGTAGACCAGGCATCTGTGGTCAGATGGACCCTTGACCCAGCGCAAGACGAACCAAATCGAAAGCATTTGCCAAGAATGTGTTATGGAGGGCAAGTCTGCCATTCATTCAACTGTGTGAAACTTTTGATGGTACTTTCTCAGTAGCATGGTGACCACGGATAATGGCCGGGGAATCCTGGTTCGATTCCAGTCCGCAGTGGGAGCCTAAGAAATGGCTACCACTACCACACATCCAAGGAAGGCAGCAGGCATGGCATGCACGTCCCGAGGTAGTGACCAAAAATAACAATACAGGAGAACTTTCGAGGCCTTGCTGTATATGAGATGAAACAACTTTAAATCCTTTCACGAGAATCTGTTATGGAGGGCAAGTCTGCCATCCATTCAAGTGAAAGGTATGCACTGACTGCCAGGTATAATACAATGTGCAGTGAGAGATGCAGTGAAAGTTATGCAGTGACTGCAAACAGCTGTTTGTGCAGCCAGAAAAATTAGGCAGGTATGTACACGCACCAGAAAAATTATTATAGCGGCCGCTGCTAGCAGCCTTAAAAATTTAGGAATCCACCTGGAGTCCTGGACCCTGTTGGTGATGGCGGAGACGGCAGTCAACCGGCCTGCGGGCAGAGATGCTGTGTGGGGAGCGACTTAGTCTTGGGGCAGGAAGTCACACGGCGTGCAGGCAGAGATGCTGTGTGTGGGGACTGACTTGGTCTTCAGGCAGGCCTGAGCGTGCTTTGCAGACCAGTCATCCGTGGTCAGATGGACCCTTGACCCAACGCTGTGTGCCAGAGATGTCACCACTTGCCTTTCAACATCACGGCACAGTTTAGGTATCGCCTTTTTTGAGAAAAAATTGTGGCCTGGTATCTTCCACTGCGGTGTGTGGCTTTGCTTTTGTATGCTGCTTTTCCTCATGTGGTCATCCCATTGCAGTATGTGCTTTGTAATCATGTGCCTTCGTAAGGTAGTTGTCCCTACGCGGGTCTTGGTCTTTCCACTGCTCAATTTTCAGTGGCAGAGAGTACAGATGGCATTGCTCTCATCTGAGGCAGACACACACAAAAAATTCCACACCGCTGAGCCCTGGGGTGATGGCACTTTGGTGGTGGCGGCCGACTGAGTGCCAGAATCAGAGCAGGAGGAGGAAGATATGTCACGCTTCCGTGCGGAAGCTGAGAAAGATGTGGTGTTCTGTGTTAAATAGTCAACTACGTCCTGACCATATTTGGGGTGCCTTCTTCTGAAAACTGTACTTTGGTTGAGGGCCGCACGAAATCACGACAGCGCAACCTTAAACAGACCTGCCAGGTGGCCTGCTTCTTCCTTTTGTTTTGTCCATATTGAGGGGGATGAAGTGAAAGGTATGCACTGACTTGACTAATACAATGTGCATCACACAGGTGCATTTAACAGGTATGCACGGAGTGGTATATCACACTGTGTGCACTCATGTAGGTAGGTGGGTGCACTGAACACAACAGGTAGGTATATGCAGTGATGGGTATTAAAATGTGCACCTGTCACACACAGACAGGTACCGGATAGGCACAGTGACACTGCGTGCGCTCACGTAGGTAGGTGGGTGCACTGAAGTGAACAGGTAGGTATATGCAGTGATGGGTATTACAATGTGGACCTGGTAGTCGCTGAATGTGCTCGGCCTGGCAAAGGCACACACAGTAGGAATTACCAAGGCTGTCTATGCAACACAAGTGTCTGTGGGACACACGCACAAAAAAAAGATCACAAGAACAAGATTAGCTCTCAAAAGCTGTTGAGGGGTGCTTTTTTAGCAATAAGAATCAATAAGCAATAAGCAAGGAGCAAGCTAAGAAGCCTACAAGAGCCTAACTAAGCTTTCCCCATAGGTCTCTGCACAGCAGCTCTCCCTTCTCTAATTACTGCAGGCACATGAGTGAGTCCAATGCCTGATGCTGCCTGCCTTTTATAAGGGGGGGGGGGGGCTCCAGGAGAGAGTGTAGCCTGATTGGCTACAATGTGCCTGCTGACTGTGATGTAGAGGGTAAAAGTTGACCCTAATGATGCACTATGGGGGCGAATCGAACTTCCGGAAAAGTTTGCGGTTCTCCGCGAACGTGAACCGTTCGGGCCATCTCTATTGATAATTGCCTTCCGAATTAGTTTTGATCGTTCAAATTACATCAAGATTGAAACTGAAGGAAAAATTGTACAGTTTATGGGCACCTTTAGACTGTTAATATCATTCTATGTACTGACTGGCTGTATGTCAACAGCTACTGAAATATTTATCAGTCAGGTAATAACCAGTAAAGAGAAGAGAATAGCCACATAGAAGTAAAAGTCAGGCAGAGTAGAAAGGATGCTTATAAAGTAAGCTGTATAGCCAAATTTGCAGATACAATTTATTTAATTTATTTTTTTAATAATTAATGGTCCTCATACACACTAGACTAAAATATGATGGCATCTAACAAACTGAATGATCATTTGACTGTTTGTTTTCATTAGTTTTTATTGAGCATTTTCAAAAATTACAACAAATGCCAGGTGAAGCATCATACAAGCTTAATTCAACCCTTGGTGAATAGGGTTGTCTTGGTACATAAATCAAAGCGTCTATGGACACTTACAAAGTAAGTACCTGTAGCTATAAAGGCCTATAGTAGAGTATATCAATTATAACACAAACATAAGTCAAAACAAGATGTGTAACCGGTGTCCATATCAAAATGATTAAACCAATTGTCAAAGGCAGTAACTTTGGCTTGTTTAAGCTTCTCTATGGTCCTTTCAAGCAGGGGCGTCTCTAGCCATTTTGTCACTCCAGGCGAAAAATCCTGTGGCACCCCTCTCCCCAAACCCCCACCCACCCGTGATTGCCCCCAGCCCCATACCCCCCACCCCTCGTGGTGAACACCACTCCTGTGGTGAACCCCACCCCCAAGACCCCCGAAAATCATAATGCAGCAGCGTTTCACCAGAAAATACACTTATTGCAGCATGGGTTCACCAGAAAATAGTTGTAATGCAGCAAAGGGTTTCACCATAAAATGTACTTATTGCGGCATGCACTCACACACACACACACACACACACACACACACACACACACACACACACACACACACACACACACACACACACACACACACACACACACACGCGCACAAGCACTCACTATAGACACACGCTATACACACTATACACACGCACACACACACACAGAGCACACTATACACAGCACACAGTAGACCTACACTAAACACACACACACACACACTATGCTGCTACCAGGGGAGGACTGGGACCTTCTGGCCTGGGGGGAAACACAGACTAGAGGCCCATTATCATGGAAGCCTCAGCCCAAATTATGTCACTCACTCACCCCATGTTGTATATGCCAGTAATCACGTGGAGTGCCAATGCAAAAATACAGCAAGGACACTCTGCGAACAGTGTGACAGGTAAAGTACAGGCATCAGGGGGGCACAATACATTTTGAGGGTCAACGGCTGGGGTTTCCGTCTTGTCTATAATTTGTGGTTATCGCACGCCATGATTATCGCACCTGACACATTGGCCCAAGATTTCCCAACATCTCAGATTGATACATTTACCCAATTTCCACCCAACGTTTTTTATCCGATTTGCTAATAGCAAAACGGTTGGTCGATCGGCTGTCAAGTCAACAGAAGTGTGGCCACTGTAATTCCCTCAAGGCCAATCCCCCCCACGCCCCCCCCCCCCTCCCCACATACACTATGTCCTCCCCTTCACCACCATCTCTACTAATCCCAGTTTTCACTACCTTATAGCGTGTCTGATCCCTTATGCAAAGAAATAATGAGGAGAGAAAAGCTGAAAGAGAGGGAAAGAAGATATTTGCCTCACCAGGATTGCACTTTTATTTAGCTTTCCTGTATGACAAGAAGACACAGACACCCAGCACTAACTAGGGAAAGAGGGAAACAAAGGTGAATGAAGGAGGCTGGTGCACACCGAGTGCTTCAGAGCGCTTTTCAAATTTACAGCGATTTGAAAAGCGCTGGGCTATTGTTACCCTATGAGGGTGTTCCCACAGCAGTGTTGTGATTTTTTAAATTAGCAAACATGCTGCATGTAGCATTTATTGAAGCGATTCTTTAAAAAATGGCTTAACTAAGTCGCATTCGCGAATTGCTAGCGATTGCTATTGCGATTTTGTCGTGCACTAGCCCAGAGATAGGAGTGGAGGCATTTCTTCTCTCACTACTCAGTGCAGCAGTGCCCTTCCCTCCTCCTGCCTCTCTAGGCAAGAATTTATACCTGCCTGATGGCTCAGACTCCTTAGCTTTCAAGAGAACCTACTAGAAAGAGAAGCTGTTAGGATGGGACTCGTCGAGCAGTGGGAGATGGGGGATGAACAGGGGAAAGTTTACAGGGCGGTAGACTATTCTGGTATACTCCGCGTGAAGTCTCATATATAGTCTGCTTGCGATTCTTAATTGTGTCCATGTTAAGTGGAGATATTGGGCAAACTCAAGCAGAATACTATCTGTTCCCAGTTTATTTTGTGAGGAGGAAGGTTTTTCATGGCCTGCCGTGTAGGGGTAAGTCTTTCTTCAATCTCTAGATTATAGCGTGTAGTGTAAATTAGCTGAGGTATGGAAGGGGGTTCCTTATTTTTCCAATTAGCTGGAATTAATTGGCGAGCTGCACATGTATGAATTACATTCTTTCTATGTGAGGGGGGAATCAAATGACTATCAATTAGGAAGAGGGCCATTTAGGGGGAAGGGAACGAAATGCGTGTCTAGTATGTTGGAGATCAATAGATTGACTGTATTCCAGAATTCTTTAATAATTGGACAATCCCTTAGGATATGTGTTAGAGATCCTGTTGAATTACATTCTCTCCAGCATAGGTGAGAGTTAAGACTCGAGAATTGGGCCAGTGTTTTGGTCGGGAGATACCATTTTTGGAAGATTTTTCTTGTTGTTTCGGCATGGGTAATACATCTAGAGTTCTTTTTTAATATAGAATCTGCATATATGAATTGTTGTAGGGACCAATTCGCTTGTAGTTCTTCTGTCCAATAGTTATTGTATTTTTCTAAGGGTGATTTTTGAGACAAGGAGAGATATTGATACCATACTGAAATCCCACCTTGGGGATTAAGATTATTTTTTAGATGCGTGTGGATGTGATGAGGGAGTTTCTGGATTTTGTATCGGGCATGGGCCAACCAATGTTTTATTTGGTGGTACTGGAATATTTGATTCTTCAGGTTAGGAAATTTAGAGATTAGATCTTGAAAGAAGATGAGTCTCCATTCAATAAATCATTTAAGTATTTTATACAGTGGGTTGCAAAAGTATTTGGCCCCCTTGAAGTTTTCCACATTTTGTCATATTACTGCCACAAACCTAAATCAATTTTATTGGAATTCCACATGAAAGACCAACACAAAGTGGTGTACACATGAGAAGTGGAACGAAAATCATATATGATTCCAAACATTTTTTACAAATAAATAACTGCAAAGTGGTGTGTGCATAATTATTCGGCCCCCTTTAATCTGAGTACAGTCAGTTGACCATAGACATTGCCTGCTGAGTGCTAATGACTGAATAGAGTGCACCTGTGGGTAATCTAATGTCAGTACAAATACAGCTGCTCTGTGAGGGCCTCAGAGGTTGTCTAAGAGAATATTGGGAGCAACAACACCGTGAAGTCCAAAGAACACACAAGACAGGTCAGGGATCAAGTTATTGAGAAATTTAAAGCAGGATTAGGCTACAAAAAGATTTCCAAAGCCTTGAACATCCCACTGAGCACTGTTCAAGCGATAATTCAGAAATGGAAGGAGTATGGTACAACTGTAAACCTACCAAGACAAAGCCATCCACCTAAACTCACAGGCCGAACAAGGAGAGCGCTGATCAGAAATGCAGTCAAGAGGCCCATGGTGACTCTGGATGAGCTGCAGAGATCTACAGATCAGGTGAGAGACTCTGTCCATAGGACAACTATTAGTCATGCACTGTACAAAGTTGGCCTTTATGGAAGAGTGGCAAGAAGAAAGGCATTGTTAACAGAAAGCATAAGAAGTCCCGTTTGCAGTTTGCCACAAGCCATGTGGGGGACACCGCAACCATGTGGAAGAAGGTGCTCTGGTTAGACGAGACCAAAATGGAACTTTTTGGCCAAAATGCAAAACGCTATGTGTGGTGGAAAACTAACACTGCACATCACTCTGAACACACCATCCCCACTGTCAAATATGGTGGTGGCAGCATCATGCTCGGGGGGTGCATCTCTTCAGCAGGGACAGGGAAGCTGGTCAGAGTTGATGGGAAGATGGATGGAGCCAAATACAGGGCAAACTTGGAAGAAAACCTCTTGGAGACTGCAAAAGACTTGAGACTGGGGCGGAGGTTCACCTTCCAGCAGGACAATGACCCTAAACATAAAGCCAGGGCAACAATAGAATGGTTTAAAACAAAACATATCTATGTGTTAGAATGGCCCAGTCAAAGTCCAGATCTAAATCCAATCGAGAATCAGTGGCAAGATCTGAAAACTGCTGTTCACAAACGCTGTCCATCTAATCTGACTGAGCTGGAGCTGTTTTGCAAAAAAAGAATGGGCAAGGATTTCAGTATCTAGATGTGCAAAGCTGGTAGAGACATACCCTAAAAGACTGACAGTTGTAATTGCAGCAAAAGGTGGTTCTACAAAGTATTGACTCAGGAAGCTGAATAATGACGCACACCCCACTTCAGTTATTTATTTGTAAAAAATGTTTGGAATGATGTATGATTTTCGATATACTTCTCACATGTACACCACTTTGTATTGGGCTTTCATGTGGAATTCCAATAAAATTGATGCATGTTTCTGGCAGTAATGTGACAAAATGTGGAAAACTTCAAGGGGCCCGAATACTTTTGCAACCCACTGTACCTGAGGCTGACCATTTAATATAATTGAAATGAAGTACTACGAGGGAGAGTGTTGCTAGTGGTATTTGGGGGGGAATAGTGGCAGACTCTGGTTGTATAGATGAGATGAATTTGTTCCACGCTTTTGATGTGGCCAAAATGGTTGGGTGTTGTGGATCATTTGACTGTTTGCATATAGGTGCAATGACAGCGATTCAGCGTCTCTACCCATTGTTTGTCAATGGCAAGAGGAATCTAGCAAGTTTGAAACTTTGTTGTTGTTGCCATTGTGCAGTGTTTAACACTCTTGGCACATGTTCCGAAACATACACAGTACAGAACACCGCAACCTCAAAATGATTTGTGTGAAGTCTTTTAACACTAATTACTTTTTGGTAGATGTTCATCAGCTTTGTATGGCCAGCTTTAGGCTATTGGATAACAACCTGGCTGTGAGAACTACAGTAATGATCCCTTTCTGAGACTGAAGATAGAATTTATTCTCATCTGTTCCATACATATCGATTTATAATATTTTTCTTAGGATACATAAGAGAAGCATTTTAATAGCCTTTCCCTAAAAAGCACACCTGTCCTTTTCTACAAGTGCCTATAGCAAGGGCAGATGTAAAAATACTATAATGTACTTCTGAAGCATGTAGACAGCACTGATATTGCCGCTGCTATTTTAAAGATGCTAAATTGTTCACCTAAGCCCACTGTTCTGGCCTGTTGTCATCCATCATTTTCATCTGACTTACAGATACAAAACAAGGAGAAGGGGGGGTCAACAGCTGGGCTTAGCCACAGAGATTAGTGCCCTGGATCTCTAGGAGAGCGGAACTCGTTCTACTGCTGTTTGCGTGCTTTGGGTATTTGTGGCAACTGGCACACTTACCTGGCCAACACACAGTGCTAGTGGTGAATGACGCGCAACCCAGATTTTGACTTCGTCTGTTTAGAGTAGTTAGGAAAATAAAATAGTCATAGGTGAAGTCATAGGTAATTGCAGTGTGTATACATAAAGCCCCACAAACAATAAGAAATATAAATGAGGGACTATTGGCTCACTAAAGAGTGGTTAATGTATTCTAACTAAGGTAGCTTTATATATAAAACAACCAGTAATCTGATTCTACCCACCCTAAAAGCTAGAATCTGAATGACCACTGAAAGAAAGAACGCTGATCATCAATTATACAAATTGTTACATCAGGAAGGACGGTTTATGCTATGTTTGTTGACATGCTTTTCACGGCAGAGAAGATTGGAAATGAAATTAACCACTTAATGACAAGCTGACTTATAAAAATGTCCTGCTAGAGCCTCTTAATGGCTCCAGGATGTTTTTATAAGTCACAGTGCTGCTGCAGCATTCCCGTGCACGTGTACATGAAAATAGTGAGAAAAAAAATCCCACCAAATAAAAAATACACCTTTATTTCCAAATACTATATTTTGTACTAGGGGCATAATTAAAATGTTGTGATAACCAGCACAAATATGCAGATAAAATGTGTGGGTTTTATGTACAGTAGCAGTGTTTATATTAAAACCATAAAGGATGAAATTGGAGAAATAGTGTATTTTTTCATTTTTTTCTTTGTGTTTCCCTTTAAAATGCATAGAAAGTAATTACTGAAAACAAATATCAACCCCAACAAGCCCAATTGGTGGTGAAAAAACAAGATCTAGATCATTTAATTGTGATTAGTAGTGATTAAGCTATTGGCAAATTAAAGGGATGAGCACTGAAAGGTGAAAATTGCTCTTGTCCATTAGCGTAAAAACGCCTTTGGGGTGAAGTGGTTAAAGATGCCATACTGCCTTTTTTAGGGTTTGTCGAACCAGCTTTTCAAGCACATTTTCGCTGTTGATCAATGGTTGTGTTCTGGTTTACCAAATGCAGTGTTCCTCAATGTAAAATTGTGTAGAACTTTTGGGATTCCATCATGTACAACACAAAAAATAAAAAAAAGCAGAAGGATGAAGTAGCCCTCAGAACTAAACGGCAATCAGCCAGCGAGGATCTAAGTAAACAAGCCTAGCTAACCCTTTTCCTATTTCCAGCAAGCTCTGTCCCTTCCTCTCTCTAATCCAGCTGAAGACGGACTGGAACGTGACGGGCGCTGCAGCATTTTTATAGGGGGCGGGTGCGTCTGTGAGGGAGTGCAGGCTGATTGGCTGCCATGCGCCTTCTGACTGTGATGTAAGAGATCAAAGTTTAGCCCAATGATAATGTATGGGGGTGGGTCGAATAGCGGCATGTGCTCGCGGCGACCGCAGATACCCGATCTTTGCTGAATACTGCTTGCCTGGTGAAGCATTCGGGCCATCTCTACATATAGTTGAATATGTGCTAATGTTCTCCATTTTAAGAAGGCAAATTTGTGTTTGTTGTATGTAAACTAAAGAGGGCATTTTTCACACATTAGTTATTAAAGCACACATTTCTCTTTATTTTGTAGAAAAAAGGTGGTCGAATAAAAAAGTGTTCGAGTTTGGAAGAAGGCGATGACAGTCTGGAACGACAGGGAAGTCTGGCCAGAACTTCTGCCCATTATGGCAGGTACAAAGACTTCACTCAGAATCCTGCTATGCCTTTCAGTTCTAACCCTGGATAACTTGCCTCTTTACACTTGCCTTCTCTTCCTTCCCACTGTCTTAAGCTGCCGTTACTAATGAATCACTTCAAACCACAGCCCATTTTAAGATGGCATGGGAGTTCCTGTTTGAACAAGCGGCACAGTTTTATAACCACAGTTAGTTCACTGTAGCAGCAGTATATTCAGTCAGTGGCTTTAATCACTTAATTGATACCACGGTCAGCTGATGATTAACCAGTTACAGAGATCATATTCCCAAAAATGTAAAGGGAAGTTCTTGGTATAAATCCTGGCACTGAAAGATTTGCACCTTATGAAGCCAGCAGTGACCAGCAAAATTTATCATTAACAAAATGGACATTTTAAAATGATCGTTTTTCTATTACACAATTGGCCGCAGGTGCTGCGGGAGGCGTACACGTGTGCCTACTTACCACTGGGCTGGCGTTAAGTGGTTAATATATGATTCTTGTATTTATTGGGCAGCACAGTGGTGTTGTGGATAGCACTGTAAGGTCACTGTAATCGAATCTCACTGTAAGGTCCCCGGCTCAAATATCCCTATATTGGCCATGGCGAGGGTTTCCCCTGAGCACTCTAGCATGGGGCAGCATGGTGGCGTAGTGGTTAGTGCTCTCGTCTTGCAGCGCTGGGTCCTCGGTTCGAATCCCAGCCAGGTCAATGTTATAAACTGTTCTTATCACCTTGCTTCGACACCATCGTCTCACAGACTGTGAGATCACTTGACTCTCCACACAGCAAACAGGAAATAGACTTTCTCAGGCTTCTCCAATGTTTCCGTTATTTATTCAAATCACAGAAAGACAGATAGATACAGTCATCATATCCTAGCCATGCCAATCTTCATGTTGCGTTACAAGCTCATGATTAGACTCCCTACTGAAGTCACTCAGGTACCTTCTTCCTACCTACGTTACACTAAACTACCTATGTACATAGCATACATTATATCAGATTACATAAAGGAAGAACATGCTTAGAGAAATAATTGGGTTCCAGTCAGTATTGCGAGCTAGTGCGGAAGGAAGAAGCAGAAGTGAGTTCCCCATCGCTCGCTCCAGATTTAATACCGACTAGGAAAGAGTTAAATATGACATAATCTTCGCCACCCCCTATATCAGTCTATTGGTGGACCCACTCGTGGTGTCATCATACCCGCCTACTCGATTAATAATCAATGAGGCACTTGACCCAGATGCAGGACCGTGGATGTTTAGTAAACATGGCCAATGTTTTCTGTTCCTGTGGTTGAGGTCAGAGTAGTCCGATGGCCTTCTCTTAGGAACATGTTCTCAGTATCTGCGTGTATCCTCTGCTACACGCAGACCCTGAGATGCCTCTGCCTGCATCACAAAACCTCTATTTATTTTAAAGGCATACACTGCGGACAAGCCTTTTACATAAAACTCAGGCCAAGTAACTGAGGCCTACTTAAATTATAACAATCCCCCCTAAAACGGCTTGACCCGCAGATCCCAGCGTCTGAACCTCCCAGTACCTGGTTTCTTTTCTTTTATGTTTCACTTCTCGATGTTCGTGCTCACACAACTTCTCTGCTCTAGGCGATTACCCCTGGAAGAGAGAGAGCAAGACCTCTTGGTCTTCCTGTAACCAGGCTCTCTGGGGATGCCCTACTTCTAAGTCCCTCTATACCACATGCTCAGCATTTGCGTCACTTGCGTATCACTCACAAACTTGCATGACCACAGAAAAGTGAAACTCGTTTGGTTGTTACAAAACGGAGCAGTGCCAGGTGCCTTCTAAAAGAGCGCCTTTATACAATCAGCTCCATCACAGGTACTACTAAACCTATACCCGTAACCCTGTATATCTCTTAATTTAAACTATTGGTTCAGGAGATTGTTTGAGGCACCAATCTCTGAACCAGGTTAATTTGTTTTATGTAATTTTAACACGCAACCTCACCTGGATAATGATGCCTAAAGTTGTCATCCCCATCCAGACGACCAGTGGGTGTAGAAAGAACTTTGGAACTGCAGATGCCCCGTCCGAGTGTCCCTGGAACATCACCGGAACCTTTGTCCACCAGGGCAGACTGGAACTCACCTGCTCATTTTTGTGTTCTACCTCGTTAAGATTAGTGTTGGGCGAACAGTGTTCGCCACTGTTCGGGTTCTGCAGAACATCACCCTGTTCGGGTGATGTTCGAGTTCGGCCGAACACCTCATGGTGTTCGGCCTTTTAAGTTCGGGTTCGCCCCGAACTTCTGTATGCCCCCGAACAGGGCCGAACAGGGCCCCTGTTCGGGCGAACAGGGCCCTGTTCGGCCGAACAGGCCGCAATACGGCCCCCCTATGGGGTCGCAGGCATAAGGGGGGAGCATGCCCCGATCGCGGGGGGGGGGGTCGGAAATTCCCCCCACCCCCTCCGCTAGCGCTCCCCCCTCTGCCCGCTTCCCCATTCAAAAGTTTCAAGAAGTACCTGTATAGCGGATGGCCTGGCAGTGGCACTGTGGAGTGAGGAGGAGGAGGAGTCCGGAGAGTGACGAGTTGAGGGAGGCCGGGCAGCGGGCGTGAGGTCAGAGAAAGGGCGAGTTCCGGGGTTCGGCCCGAACATGCCGAACATCTCGGCCATGTTCGTCGAACTTTCCCGAACCCGAACATCCAGGTGTTCGCCCATCACTAGTTAAGATCACCTGTATCATGGTGAAATCTTACCTCTAACTTAGTGTACTGTTTGTTTAACCTTTGTAACAAAATGTGGTCGTCTTGGATCAAAACCTGTTCCCCTTTGTCCCATGTCGTGTTCTCTTTCAGGACGGGAACTACCCGTGAAGCTTTGACCTTCCGAGTTCTCTTAACAATTTGAGAAACAACGTCATCAAACCTGGATGACAGGATCCATATGGGATCTCCACTCACACAATATGTTCCCCTTGGAAACTCCCCCTTATCGGAACAATTATGAGAATATACCTTGAATGTATCACTAGACCTTATGTTAAAAAACCAAACCTTTCCTTCAGCCACCGGAACTATTGGTTGGGCTTCAGGGTGGATATTTTGAATGGTAGCCTCGCATTCTGCGTTATTGAGCCTGCAGGCTTCTTCACTAAATTTGGCTTGCCCCGGCCAACGCAGATACTTCTGCAAGAATTGCCCGCATGAGGACAACTCTACTTGCTTCACCTCCCCGTCTAGCACCAAAAAAGGTTGACCTCTCAGGTCCTGGTGTAAGACACGGGTTGAGGTGGGAACTAAGGAAGTAGCGGTGCCTAAAGGAATGTTGCACTGTTTCCATTTGTTCACCCAAACATCTCGAAGCTGCCATGCAAAAGATCCTTCTCCAGAAAAATTAATATACCTCCCCTTGTCCAATCTCTCGCTGACAAAATATGTCCCCAGCTGTCCTGATTGGACCTCTTCCCCCCTTATGTCCTGAGGCACAATATGTACCTGAGGTCGGGAAGACTGTACTCTCTGCAATCTTTCGATTAAGAGTACCTCATCACTTACCCAACTATCATGAGGATAAGCTGCTGCATATGGACTGTGTAATATCGTCCCCTGTTGTGACCCGTGTGGTGTGAATGGGGTTCCCTGTGTGGGCTTTCCCTCCCCCGGGACCGCTCTCCCCACCCTCTTTGTCACCTGGAAATGTGGCTTGATCTCGATTGTTACTTCTTGTTTCGAGAACCACCCACCCTTGGCTTTCCAGCCTTTACGTGTGTATAGTTGTTTCAGAGGCACTCTCGGTTGGTAGCTCCAGAGTGTGATGTGGTCCCCTGCGTCTCTCTGGTAAGAGAATTGACGCCTCCTGCTCGTTCCTCTCCAATCTGGACCCATCTCACTCTGCATAACCAAGACAAGGTACCCCTGAATCACACACTCCACCTTTTGCATGTACCCATTGTACTGCAATGTACCTTTTAACAAACCTTTGGATCGGTGCATCGATTCTGGGAGTGTGGCATTCAATAGCAGATTTACACTGCCATTAAATTCCCACTGCCCGCACACTTGACCCTTCAGACCTTTCACCCACCTTCAGACCTTTCACCTTGTGCCATGAAATTTGCTTTCTCCTGGCACAAGTGCTCTTTTCCTCCGTCCCTGCATGGTCCGTCTGTGCCAAGCGGAGGGAGGTGTGAAAGGATTAGTACCTTTGTCACCAAACATTAACATGCTTGGGCCTTGCATTCTCATTAACCCCTTATTATACATGAGAATGTCCTCTCTTCGTTCTCCTAGGACGAAATGGCAACCTAGGATCACCATCAGCACGGTACTCCTCATTATAAAAGCACCACCTTGGGAAAGAAAAACATTAGCAATTTGCACTATGCTTTGCTCAGACAGTTTTTTTAGTCTCTTTCCGATCTCCGAAATCTCGTGTTTTAGTCTCTTTCCAATTTCAGGAATCTCGTGTTTTAGTCTCTTTCCAATTTCAGGAATCTCGTGTTCCTCCAAGCTTAGATTGGCGTCTGGAACCTTTCGCTTATCCGACTGACATCTCCATCTTTGCTGCCAGCACTGCAGCTGTCTCAATTCCATATTGCCAAACACCTGAAATCGAAATACAAACAAATCAATTCTTATTAATGATTTGGGATTCGCCCTGCGGCTTGTACTCTTTACACTTTAAATTGATCAATATATACCGTAATTGATCTCGTTGCTTTATGGTTCTCATGAACTCTGTTTACTCTTATTGGTAGATTGGAGTTAAACTTCACCCCCCCCTACCTCAGTACTATCCTCAGTACTTACCTGTTTACAATATGCTCCCGCGGACTTCACCTATGGAAGCTCGCTTCACCTTTGGAAGCTCTCACCCCATTGCAGCTCACTCCACATCCCCCCTTATCTGTCCATGCGCGGCCGTCGCATGCACAGATTACGGATGCCACACCTGATGCTGCTTTGCAGGTGAGCCTGCAATGCTCTTACTCATTATCGCATTTACTTATCTAGAACTTCATCGCGATACCAGCTCTGCTAGAAGTTCTGTGTGTTGTACCCTCTGATCCATGTTTGCCGTGCCACTACCCCCAGACTTCACAAAAAAAAGGCTGCCTCCCTGTAGGAAGGAGCACTTTACACTTAAACTACACAGGGTGCAGGGCTAAGCATACCAGCGTCACATGCCTGTATGCAGATCCCTGAATGCCCACATGGAAGGTAGTCACATGGCAAACAGCGTACTGATACACTGTCACTCTGTAAACGGCAATTTTATCATCTGTATAATTGCCCCATGAACTGTTGTCAGTCCTTGTTCTTTGTGCTACAATTGATAGGAGCTGGAAAAAACATATTTGACCAATCAGTGGACGAAAAAAAACGCACACAAAAACAGCTCCAGCCCAGCATAGACCTCTCAGTCCAGCTCTGGCCCTGTTCATGACAAAACCGGAAAAAACGTTACCGCTCTGCAGAAGCGGCGACAGAAACCCGAATTGGTCAACTCCCTTTTTTCCAACTCCGGCACCCCCCTGATGCACTGTCCCCCCCTATACTCTATTGGGAACTCATGCTGCACCACCCATTGAGGTGCCCCACTTACAGGAATAATCCCATAAGCAACCCAGTACAGACCCTTTCCTGATCTGCACTGCTACGTGTGTCCCTGCACCTAGCTGGGAAACACTTCCTATTCTGGCATTCCTGTCCATGGACCCAGGGAAAATCTCTGGGGAAATACTTTGAGAACCGAGACACACAGGAGAATGTCTCTGTATTTCTACCCCCCTCCCTTTCAGCTGCTCTGCCCGGAGCCGCGAGCACAGCCTGACGTGACGTGGATCCCCCAGCCCCTCCTCCCCCCCTGCCATGACGTGTGGGGGCCATGACTCTCGGGGGCGGGCTCTCTCCACTGCCGCCATTTTGAGTCCTGGACTGCCAGCTAAGATGGCTGCTCCCATAACAGCCTCTCGTTCCTATACCTTAGGAAAGAAAGCAAACTCAAATAGAACATACATTTTTTTATGCATAGTTACACACAGCATCTATCCACAGTGCCCAAAAATCAGCCTCAGCATTCCTTCACGTCTCAGCTGTAATCCGAACTGCAATCAGACATACGGATCCCCAGAGACGTAGGAATCTTTCTCCCCTCACAAATCATCTGCAGCATAACACAGAACTATTCACGCGTGCAGCGTAACTCTAAACCATATTAACAGCTAGTACTTCTGAGACGCACATTTATCAGTCTGACATGACTACAACATTAAACCTATATAACTTTTAGCGGCGCTGACTGGAACTAGATAAGCTTGCACCTCTCACTACACTCCTCTCTATCACCTCTCCCTCCCATCCAGTACTAACAGAAGCACCGCTGGCTTATCTCCTGCTGCGGGGGACCCCCCCCCCTTTTTCCCAGCCTCTGTAGAGACGGGGAGAGAAGAGAAGAGAAAAAAAAACCCAATCGACTTCTTTCCAGCAAAAACATGCCTGAGACAAATGCAGAGATAACCACTACGTAAATATACAACACAGGAAGCTTGAATCCGAAGAAAAAAAAAACCCAGCACCTAAACTCTGAAAGCAGCCTCCCCCCTCCCACCACGCGCGAGAGAGAAGAAAAGCCCGCAGCCACCATGCTGCAATTAACACAGAATATACACATTAACACATTATCCTCCTCTCATACAATAAAGATAATGCAACACAACAACGTAAAACATACTTGCCTGAGCAGAAGACTTTGTAAGCCTGCGAATTCGACCAGCTTCTGGCAACTTTCCACGACACTGAGTGGATCTCTGGAACTACTGAGCGTCAGCTCTGTGTACCCACACTGGCTCAGCGGATCAATCTCCAGCGGCAGCTGCCAGCCGGCCTCGGAGCCTTCCAGTCACCTGTGATCTGGTTTAGGCTGTGACTGATGTGCACTGTCAGTCAAAGTTTAACATCCACGAGTGTCGCCGCTGGTTTCCCCGAATTGCAGCCCGTGCCCGTGTGTGCTCGGCTCCCACACACTACTCACACCAGCTTATCAGTCTCAGCTTGATAAGCTTTACAGTCCGTGTCCGTCTATTCCGCTTGTTTTGCTGTGGAATATCTTGAAACCATTTTCCTTCGGCCCCGGCCCCGTCTGCCTGTTTTGCTAGGCAGGGAAGGATTTCAGGCACCACTGTTATAAACTGTTCTTATCACCTTGCTTCGACACCATCGTCTCACAGACTGTGAGATCACTTGACTCTCCACACAGCAAACAGGAAATAGACTTTCTCAGGCTTCTCCAATGTTTCCGTTATTTATTCAAATCACAGAAAGACAGATAGATACAGTCATCATATCCTAGCCATGCCAATCTTCATGTTGCGTTACAAGCTCATGATTAGACTCCCTACTGAAGTCACTCAGGTACCTTCTTCCTACCTACGTTACACTAAACTACCTATGTACATAGCATACATTATATCAGATTACATAAAGGAAGAACATGCTTAGAGAAATAATTGGGTTCCAGTCAGTATTGCGAGCTAGTGCGGAAGGAAGAAGCAGAAGTGAGTTCCCCATCGCTCGCTCCAGATTTAATACCGACTAGGAAAGAGTTAAATATGACATCATCTTCGCCACCCCCTATATCAGTCTATTGGTGGACCCACCCGTGGTGTCATCATACCCGCCTACTCGATTAATAATCAATGAGGCACTTGACCCAGATGCAGGACCGTGGATGTTTAGTAAACATGGCCAATGTTTTCTGTTCCTGTGGTTGAGGTCAGAGTAGTCCGATGGCCTTCTCTTAGGAACATGTTCTCAGTATCTGCGTGTATCCTCTGCTACACGCAGACCCTGAGATGCCTCTGCCTGCATCACAAAACCTCTATTTATTTTAAAGGCATACACTGCGGACAAGCCTTTTACATAAAACTCAGGCCAAGTAACTGAGGCCTACTTAAATTATAACAGTCAACATCTGCAAGGAGTTGGTATGTTCTCTCCGTGTCTGCATGCGTTTCCTCCGGTTACTCCGGTTTCCTCCCACATCCCAAAAACATACAGATAACTTAATTGGCTTCCCCCTAAGTTGGCCCTAGACTGCAATACATACACTACACAATACATACATAGACATATGACTATGGTAGGGATTAGTTTGTGAGCCCTTCAGGACAGTTAAGTGACAAGACAATATACAATATACAGCGCTGCGGAAGATGTCGGCGCTATATAAATTCTAAATAATAATAGTTTGTTTTTGTATTCTAAAAAACGTTTATTTCCTCAAAATTGGCGTAAGGGTGGCTAATAATGATCCAAACTTTTTTCATCCAATTTTACCATTTCTATATAAAATAAGGGACTGCCTGAATTAGCCATTCAATATATTCACTCTGTTTACCCTTATCCTACATAGATTTGGTAAAATTGGATGAGAAAGATTGGATCATTAGTGGCCAAATTTAGACTAGTGATTCTCAAACTTTTCCAGGTCAGGGCACCCTTAATGACTTTGACATTTTTTTAAGACACCCCTTTGCAAAAACTGCTACCAAAATGCTGTTATGACCTTACAGTAGTTGGCATTTATAGGCAAAAGTGGCTGGATGGTGTAATGGTTAAGGGCTGTAACACAGGACACCTGGGTTCAAATCTCCGCTCTTCCTGTTCAGTAAGCCAGCACCTATTTAGTAAGGAGACCTTGGGCTCGACTCTCTACCACTGCTACTGCCTATAGAGAACACCCTAGTTTCTGCAGCTCAAGCTCTGTGTCCGCCAGGAGAAACGCACAATATAAATGTTATTTGTCTTATCAAAGAAATAAAAAAAAGTCACATTGCCTTGTAAACAAAATATGCACATCGATTGTATTTGATAAAATGTAAACATTAAAAAAAAAAAAAACATAATTTACCTAATGACTTAATGACATGACTATACTGTATACTCAGTAAAGAGCTTCAGAAGATGTCAGTGCTATATAAATGCATAATATGACAGGGATTAGATTGAGGGCTCCTCTGAGAACAGTCTAAAATAAAAATAATAAATACTTAAGCACTTGCCGACCGCCCACAGTGGACGCCGAAAGGACCGTAACACGCCGAATGGCGGCGGCTCCTTTCGGCTTCACTGGTGCTGCACGCTGCCCCTGGCAACAGGCTCCGCCCACCCGCGACATCATCCCGCTGGCCGGTAGTAAGCGCCGGTGGGATGTTAACGAATGATCGCCGCATACAAAGTGTGTAATACACTTTGTAATGTATACAAAGTGTATTATACAGGCTGCCTCCTGCCCTGGTGGTCCCAGTGATCGAGAGACCACCAGGGCAGGCTGCAGCCACCCTAAGTTGCACCCAAACACACTGATCTGCCCCGCCCTCTGATCGCCCACAGCACACCTCAGACCCCCCCCCCCCCCCCCACACTGTCAGCGCTATTTTTTTATTAGGTCCTAATCTGCCCTCTCGGGTCTCCTGATCACCCCCCCCACACACACACACACACACCCTCAGATCCTCCCCAGCCCCCCCCCCCGTGTACTGTTTACATCTATTCTCTCCACCAATCACCTGTCAATCACCCATCAATCACCCCCTATCACTAACACTGCCCCCTGGGGGCTCTGAGCAACCCCCCCCCCCCACACACACACACACACACACACACCCTCAGATCCTCCCCAGACCCCCCCCCCCCCGTGTACTGTATACATCTATCCTCCCCTGTAATTACCCGTCAATTACCCGTCAATCACCCCCTGTCCCTAACACTGCCCCCTGGGGGTTCTGATCACCCCCCCCCCCTGTGTACTGTTTACATCTATTCTCCCCACTAATCACCTGTCAATCACCCGTCAATCACCCGTCAATCACCCCCTGTCTCTAACACTGCCCCCTGGGGGCTCCTGATCACCCCCCCCCACACACACACCCTTTAGATCCTCCCCAGACCCCCCCCCCCCCCCCCCGTTTACTGTATACATCTATCCTCCCCTGTAATCACCCATCAATCACCCGTCAATCACCCCCTGTCACTGCCACCCATCAGATCAGACCCTAACCTGCCTCTTACGGGCATCTGATCACCCACCCACACCATCAGATCGCCCACAGACCCACCCTCAGATCACCTCCAAAGTGCATTGTTTACATCTGTTCTGCCATCTAATCACCCACTGATCACCCATCAATCACCCCCTGTCACTGCTATCAATCAGATCAGACCCCTATCTGCCCCTAGGGCACCCAATCACCCGCTCACACCCTCAGAACGCCCTCAGACCCCAGCCCTGATCACCTCGCTAGTGCATGGCTTGCATCTATTCCCCCCTCTAATCACACCTTGAGACACCCATCAATCACCTCCTGTCACCACCTGTCACCCCCTAGCACACCTACCCATCAGATCAGGCCCTAATTTGCCCCGTGTGGGCTCCTGATCACTCGGCCAAACCCTCAGACCCCCTTCCGATCACCTCCCCAGTGCATTGATTGCATCTATTTTCCCCTCTAATCACCCCCTGAGACACCCATCAATCAGGTCACCCCCCCTAGCACTCCTATCCATCAGATCAGGTCCAATACAACCTGTCATCTAAGACAGGGGTCCCCAACCTGGGGGCCGCGGCCCCCTTGGTGGTCCCTGGGCAGTTTTTCTGAGGGGCCGAGTGTATATACTACACTCACAATCGGGGGAAAAAAGGCAGGAGGGGGACTGCCGCCGCCACTAACCACGACCCCCAAATCCCCGCCCCCCTCCCCCGGGCCCCAGAGAAAAGTTTGGTCGGTATAGGGGGCCCCGGGCTCAAAAAGGTTGGGGACCCCTGATCTAAGAGGCCACCCTGCTTATGACCGGGTCCACAAAATTCGCCCCCTCATAAACCACCACCTATCATCAAAATTTGCAGATGCTTATACCCCTGAACAGTCATTTTGAGACATTTGGTTTCCAGACTACTCACAGTTTTGGGCCCCTAAAATGCCAGGGCAGTATAGGAACCCCACAAGTGACCCCATTTTAGAAAAAGACACCCCAAGGTATTCTGTTAGGTGTATGACGAGTTCATAGATTTTATTTTTTGTCAAAAGTTAGCGGAAATTGATTTTTATTGTTTTTTCCACAAAGTGTAATTTTCACTAACTTGTGACAAAAAATAAAATCATCTATGAACTCACCATACACCTAACAGAATACCTTGGGGTGTCTTCTTTCTAAAATGGGATCCCTTGTGGGGTTCCTATACTGCCCTGGCATTTTAGGGGCCCTAAACCGTGAGTCGTAGTCTTGAAACCAAATGTCTCGAAACGACCTGTGAAATCCTAAAAGTACTCATTGGACTTTGGGCCCCTTAGCCGCAGTTAGGGTGCAAAAAAGTGCCACACGTGGTATCGCTGTACTCAGGAGAAGTAGTATAATGTGTTTTGGGGTGTGTGTTTACACATACCAATGCTGGGTGGGAGAAATCTCTCTGTAAATGAACAATTGTGTGTAAAAAAAAAAATCAAAACATTGTCCTTTACAGAGATATTTCTCCCACCCAGTATGGGTATGTGTAAAAATACACCCCAAAGCACATTATACTACTTCTCTTGAGTACGGCAATACCACATGTGTGGCACTTTTTTGCAGCCTAACTGCGCTAAGGGGCCCAAAGTCCAATGAGCACCTTTAGGCTTTACAGGGGCGCTTACAATTTAGCACCCCCAAAATGCCAGGACAGTAAACACCCCACAAATGACCCCATTTTGGAAAGTAGACACTTCAAGGTATTCAGAGAGGGGCATGGTGAGTCCGTGGCATATTTCATTTTTTTTTTGTCAAGGTAGCAGAAATGGAAAGTCCAAAATCGAGTCAGCACCGCCTTCAGTAGAAAAATAGCTCTTTTATTAGTTAAAAAGCATGATGTCAAAGCAGCAGCGACAGCTCCGCTGTTTCGGGCATGCAGCCCTTTTTCAAGCCAAAAGTGATGATCCTTGCTTTTGGCTTGAAAAAGGGCTGCATGCCCGAAACAGCGGAGCTGTCGCTGCTGCTTTCACATCATGCTTTTTAACTAATAAAAGAGCTATTTTTCTACTGAAGGCGGTGCGGACTCGATTTTGGACTTTGGATGTATGCTTGGTCTGATGTGCACAGACCATAGGAGTCACACGCCTGCTTTATTCCCCCATTGGTGCTTGCCACACACTGTGGATGTTGGTAGCAGAAATGGAAACTTTTTTTTTCTTTTTTTTTTTGTGTCTCAAAGTGTTATTTTCTGCTAACTTGTGACAAAAAATAAAATCTTCTATGAACTCACCATGCCTCTCAGTGAATACTTTGAGATGTCTTCTTTCCAAAATGGGGTCATTTGGGGGGTATTTATACTATCCTGGAATTTTAGCACCTCATGAAACATGACAGGTGCACAGAAAAGTCGGAGATGCTTCAAAATGGGAAAATTCACTTTTCGCACCATAGTTTGTAAACGCTCTAACTTTTACCCAAACCAATAAATATACACTGAATGGTGTTTGTTTGTTTGTTTTTTTATTAACCACTTGAGGACCGCCCCCAGCCGATGGGCGGCGGCAAAGTCCGGGCCCAAACGACCGCAATACGCCTATCGGCGGGGGCGGCTGCGGGAGTGGCTATGCGGCGATCGCGTCATTCGTGACGCGATCAGCCGCCGGGGACTGGCTCCGCCCACCGTTCGCTGTAACCCGCCGGCCCTTCGAAAGCGCCGGCGGGTTACTAGCACCCGGATCGCCACTACATGCATGTGTCTGGAAGGTGTACTGGTTAAGGGCTTTGCCTTTGGCATGGGAGACCAGGGTTCAAATCCTGGCTAGGTCAAGTACCTATTCAGTAAGGAGTTCAAGGCAAGACTCCCTAACACTGCAGGGTGGCCTCTTGAGCGCGTCCCAGTGGCTGCAGGTCTTGAGCGCTTTGAGTCCGACAGGAGAAAAGCACTATACAAATGTTCGGATTCGGATAATAGGCTTTGTAATGTATACAAAGCCTATTATACTGGCTGCCTCCTGCCCTGGTGGTCCCAGTGTCCGAGGGACCACCAGGGCAGGCTGCAGCTAGTGTTGGGCGAACAGTGTTCGCCACTGTTCGGGTTCTGCAGAACATCACCCTGTTCGGGTGATGTTCGAGTTCGGCCGAACACCTGACGGTGCTCGGCCAAACCGTTCGGCCACATGGCCGAACTAAGAGCGCATGGCCGAACGTTCCCCGAACGTTCGGCTAGCGCTGTGATTGGCCGAACGGGTCACGTGGTTCGGGCCCGAACGCGCTCTGATTGGCCGAACGGTCACGTGGTTCGGGTAAATAAATACCCGAACCACGTCATATCTCCGCCATTTGTCTGTGGGTTTAGCTTTGGGTAGGCAGGCAGGGTAGTTCGCTCTCCAGCCACGCTAGCCAGGGTCCCCCCCAGTCATTGTGTGTCGCTGCTGGGAACAGTAGTACACCGCTCGCTCAGCCACACTATATATAGCATTGTTTACTGCCACTGTGTACCTCGCTCAGCCACGCTATATATATAGCATTGTGTTTTCTGACACTCTGTGTACACGGCTTAGCCTGACTAATATAGCATTGTGTGTACTGCCACTGTGCACCTCGCTCAGCCACGCTATATATAGCATTGTGTGTACTGCCACTGTGCACTTCGCTCAGCCACGCTATATATAGCATTGTGTGTACTGCCACTGTGCACCTCGCTTAGCCACGCTATATATATAGCATTGTGTTTTCTGACACTCTGTGTACACGGCTTAGCCTGACTAATATAGCATTGTGTGTACTGCCACTGTGCACCTCGCTCAGCCACGCTATATATAGCATTGTGTGTACTGCCACTGTGCACCTCGCTCAGCCACGCTATATATAGCATTGTGTGTACTGCCACTGTGCACCTCGCTCAGCCACGCTATATATAGCATTGTGTGTACTGCCACTGTGCACCTCGCTCAGCCACGCTATATATATAGCATTGTGTTTTCTGACACTCTGTGTACACGGCTTAGCCTGACTAATATAGCATTGTGTGTACTGCCACTGTGCACCTCGCTCAGCCACGCTATATATAGCATTGTGTGTACTGCCACTGTGCACCTCGCTCAGCCACGCTATATATAGCATTGTGTGTACTGCCACTGTGCACCTCGCTCAGCCACGCTATATATATAGCATTGTGTTTTCTGACACTCTGTGTACACGGCTTAGCCTGACTAATATAGCATTGTGTGTACTGCCACTGTGCACCTCGCTCAGCCACGCTATATATAGCATTGTGTGTACTGCCACTGTGCACCTCGCTCAGCCACGCTATATATAGCATTGTGTGTACTGCCACTGTGCACCTCGCTCAGCCACGCTATATATAGCATTGTGTGTACTGCCACTGTGCACCTCGCTCAGCCACGCTATATATAGCATTGTGTTTTCTGACACTCTGTGTACACGGCTTAGCCTGGCTCTATAGCATTGTGTGTACTGCCACTGTGCACCTCGCTCAGCCACGCTATATATAGCATTGTGTTTACTGCCACTCTGTGTACACCGCTCAGCCAGACTATATACCGTTGTTTACTGACACTCTGTGTACACCGCTCAGCCAGACTATATACCATTGTTTACTGACACTCTGTGTACACGGCTCAGCCTGACTATAAAGCATTGTGTGTACTGCCACTGTGCACCTCGCTCAGCCACGCTATATATAGCATTGTGTTTTCTGACACTCTGTGTACACGGCTTAGCCTGACTATATAGCATTGTGTGTACTGCCACTGTGCACCTCGCTCAGCCACGCTATATATAGCATTGTGCTTTCTGACACTCTGTGTACACGGCTTAGCCTGACTAATATAGCATTGTGTGTACTGCCACTGTGCACCTCGCTCAGCCACGCTATATATAGCATTGTGTTTTCTGACACTCTGTGTACACGGCTTAGCCAGACTATATAGCATTGTGTGTACTGGCACTCTGTGTACACCGCTCAGCCAGACTATATAGCATTGTGTTTACTTCCACTCTGTGTCTGCTGGGCCTGGGAACAGTAGTACACCGCTCACCCGCCACTGTATAGCATTGTGCTCTGTGTCGCTGCTGGGAATAGTGGTACTGTATAGCATTTCTGTACTGCCACTGTACTGCTGCCAGTCAGCGTGTACTGTAAGGATAAGTGAAATGAGGAAGAAATCCGGTGAAAGAGGAAGGGGCAAGGGAAGAGGTGTTTCCCCTGACGGTTCACGTACAGGCCACTCAATACCGCCCATGTTGTCCAGGACAACAACCCTCACAAATCCAAAAGAACAGGACCAGATAATTACTTGGATGACCTCTCAAGCGTCCAGCAGTGGGTTAAGCAGCACCAGCACATCACGCACGAGGTCCGAGTCTTCAGCCAGTTACAAGGAGCCAGTGGGCACAAAGCTGACACAACCGGCAGCGACACCACGCACACAACTGCCAGATAACCAGTCCTACGAATTACCTCAGGACACAATGGGGTATTCGCAGGAGCTATTCCCAGCCCAACAAACTTCCACCTATGAAAGGTCAATGGAGGAACAGCCAGAAATGTTGTGCCCGGATTCACAACCATTAACTGTGGGAAATGCACCGCGCACTGAAATACAAGGCGAGTCCGAGGAGGACTCGGAAACCCAAATCCCAGAGCAAGTTGGGCAGGAGGGGTTGCAATTTCAGGAGGTCGGCCGACAAGATCTGGAAGACGACGTTGGAGTGAGCTGCGCAGAGGTTGTTCTGGGGAGCTCTACTCCACGGCGGCGGCCCCCCACAATGACATATGACGAGTTTGAGGAGATGGAAGAGGAGGGTATGGACAATGTGGACAGAGACCCAGATTTTATTTGTGAACGAGAACATCGCCGTCGTAGCAGCAGCACAGATGAGTCTGTTGAAGAACCCACTGCTGCACGAGTTCGCCTTGTGCCACAAGGTAGGCGGCGCGCAATTTCAGGCACCACAAGCGTGGAAGTTAGAGTGAGAGGCAAAAGAGGAGGAAACAGAAATCGCCAGCAAGGAGGCAGGTGCTCCAAAGTCTGGGCTTTCTTTGAAGACTGCACTGAGGATGTTACCATGGCGATTTGCAAGGTGTGCAAGACTCGCCTGAGCAGGGGGAAAAGTATTAACAACCTCTCCACCACCAGCATGAGCCGCCACATGCTATCCAAACATCCCACTCTGTGGGCAAACGCGGCAGGACAGGGTACCAGCAACACTGCCTCCCTTGGGTTCACCAGACTCACCACCAGACCCGCCTCAGCAGCAGCAGTAGCCCAGCCATTGCGTGGTTCACAACATTCACAAACATCAGACGACGCTGACACTGTCACTTTCCGGAGTAGTGCTCTTGAGGTCTCCCAGTGTTCATCAAACACAACAACCAACAGCCCTTCCGTGTGCAGCGCTACGGTTCAGTTGTCTGTGTCGGAGATGTTTGAGCGCAAGAGGAAATTGCCAGCAAATGACCCCCGGGCCGTGGCAGTAACAGCCAGCATAGCCAAGCTTCTGGCCTGCGAAATGCTGCCATATCGAGTGGTGTAGACAAACAGCTTCAAGGGCATGATGTCAGTGGCCATCCCACGTTACGTGGTTCCCAGCCGCTACCACTTTGCGCGCTCTGCAGTGCCTGAGTTGCATGAGCACGTGGTCAGCAAAATAACCCGAAGCTTGAAGAATGCCGTTGCCTGCAAGGTTCACCTCACCACTGACACTTGGACGAGTGCGTTCGGCCAGGGTCGATACATCTCCCTTACCGCGCACTGGGTGAACCTTGTGGAGCCTGGCAGCGATTCCTCACCTGCTACGGCGCGGGTGTTGCCCACGCCGCAAACAGCTGCACCGCCGTCCCTCCCACTGGATAACAACAGCAGCATATACCTCTCTGACTCCTTCTCCTCCAACGCATCTCAAAGCTGTACCTCATCCGGAAACGCTAACCCAGCAGCAGTAGGATCGTGGAAGCAGTGCAGCACAGCTGTTGGCATGCGTCAGCAAGCGTTGCTGAAGCTGATCTGCCTTGGGGATAAGCAGCACACAGGGGAGGAAATTTGGAAGGGAATAAAGGAACAGACGGATTTGTGGCTGGCACCGCTGGACTTGAAACCGGGCATGGTTGTGTGTGATAATGGGAGTAATCTCATTCGCGCTTTAAGGTTCGCTAAGCTGACACACATCCCTTGCCTGGCGCACGTGATGAACCTAGTAGTTCAGCGGTTCCTGAGGACATACCCAGGCGTGGCCGATCTTCTGTTGAAGGTGCGTCGAGTGGCCAAACATTGTAGAAATTCCAGTACTGCTTCGGGGGCACTCGCCAAGATGCAGGAGCGCTTCAATCTCCCCCACCATCGCTTGCTGTGTGATGTCCCTACGCGCTGGAATTCTACGCTGCACATGCTAGCACGCTTTTGTGAGCAGAAGAGTGCAGTGGTCCAGTACATGACGGCACAGTACCGAGGCGCATCCGGCCAGCTGCCAAGCTTCTGTGGATCCGATTGGGCCAACATGTTGGACCTCTGCCAAGTCCTCCAAAATTTTGAGCAATCCACGTTGCTTGTGAGCAGTGACAACTCTTCAGTCAGCATTACCATACCACTGCTGTGTTTACTGAAGAGGTCAATGTTGAAAATCAAGGAAACAGCTGTCATGATGCAACTGGGGGAATCTGAAGGAGAAAACGATCAGCGTGATGGTACCAACATCAGGCCATCCGCCTCAGGGAACGCTGGCCCCAGCAGCTATGACGAAGAAGAGGAGGAGGAACAGCTGGAGTTGGAGCAAGAATTTCATGCCACCACTGACGAGGGCCAGAGCGGTGCACGTTGGACTTCCACAATTCAGCGCGAATGGTCAGCAGAAGCAGACCAGGAGGAAGGTGACGACTATGATGCATCACAACAACTATCACAACGCTCACAAGAGGATGATGAGGATTCTGGTAGGACTCTTGCACACATGGCTCAATTCATGCTAGACTGCATTGAACGCAACCCACGCATTGTGCGCATTCTGGACAACACCAATTACTGGGTTTATACCCTTCTGGATCCACGGTACAAACACAATGTTCCAAAACTGCTTGAAGAAAGAGTCAGACAGGTCAAAATGGAAGAATACCAGCAGGCCCTTGTGGAGACTTTAGAGAGGAGATTGACATCCTCCCCCTCCTCTAGCCAGTTGTACGCCGACAGACTGACTTCCGCAAACCCAGGACGACCAGGAGGGCAGCAAACAACGCAAGCCGCAGCTAGTGCCCAAAAGGGAATGGTATCGGCAGTGTCCTTGGAGTGGGAAAATTTTCTGACACCCATGCAGCAGCAGCCCACTGAACAGGAAGCGTGCAGATCCACCTCCAACACCGATCGCCTGGAGAAGATGGTCAAGGACTACATGTCAGATGACGTAGCTGTGTCGAACAATCCATCTGCACCCTTCAACTATTGGGTATCGAAGCTAGACACCTGGCACGAACTGGCAATGTACGCAATAGAGGTGCTGGCTTGCCCGGCAGCCAGCGTTATGTCGGAACGCTGTTTCAGTGCTGCCGGAGGCATCGTCACAGATCGGCGTATCCGCCTCTCCACAGAAAATGCAGACCGTCTGACTCAAATTAAAATGAATCAATCCTGGATTGGAAACGACTACGCAACACTCCAGGACCCCAACCAAGTAACATGACCAATGAACATCTAGGATGGTGTAGCGTTACCGGTCCCTGTTTATTGAACCTCTCATCTGTATTACATTTATGACTGCATGGCGGCAAAAAGCATTGCTGCTATATCCGCACGCTTTTTGTCCTCATGCAAGGCCTGGGTTGTTGTGTCTCAAAAAGCATGGCCTTCTCCTCCTGCGCCTGCTCCTGTTCCATCACGTGTGCTGCTGCTGCTGCTGGGTTAGCGTTGCCGGTCCCTGTTTATTGAACCACTTATCTTAATTACATTTATGACTGCATGGCGGTACAAAGCATGCTATCCGCACCCTTCTTGTCCTCATGCAAGGCCTGGGTTGTTGTCTCACAAAGCGTGGCCTTCTCCTCCTGCGCCTCCTCCTGTTCCATCACGTCTGCTGCTGCTGGGTTAGCGTTGCCGCGTGGTCCCTGTTTATTGAACCACTTATCTTTATTACATTTATGACTGCATGGCGGTACCTCATGCAAGGCCTGGGTTGTTGTGTCTCACAAAGCGTGGCCTTCTCCTCCTGCGCCTCCTCCTGTTCCATCACGTCTGCTGCTGCTGGGTTAGCCTTGCCGCGTGGTCCCTGTTTATTGAACCACTTATCTTTATTACATTTATGACTGCATGGCGGTACCTCATGCAAGGCCTGGGTTGTTGTGTCTCACAAAGCGTGGCCTTCTCCTCCTGCGCCTGCTCCTGTTCCATCACGTGTGCTGCTGCTGCTGCTGGGTTAGCGTTGCCGGTCCCTGTTTATGGAACCTCTTATCTTTATTACATTTATGACTGCATGGCGGTACAAAGCATGCTATCCGCACGCTTCTTGTCCTTATGCAAGGCCTGGGTTGTTGTGTCTCACAAAGCGTGGCCTTCTCCTCCTGCGCCTCCTCCTGTTCCATCACGTCTGCTGCTGCTGGGTTAGCGTTGCCGCGTGGTCCCTGTTTATTGAACCACTTATCTTTATTACATGTATGACTGCATGGCGGTACAAAGCATGCTATCCGCACGCTTCTTGTCCTCATGCAAGGCCTGGGTTGTTGTGTCTCACAAAGCGTGGCCTTCTCCTCCTGCGCCACCCTCCTCCTGTTCCATCACGTCTGCTGCTGCTGGGTTAGCGTTGCCGCGTGGTCCCTGTTTATTGAACCACTTATCTTTATTACATTTATGACTGCATGGCGGTACCTCATGCAAGGCCTGGGTTGTTGTGTCTCACAAAGCGTGGCCTTCTCCTCCTGCGCCTCCTCCTGTTCCATCACGTCTGCTGCTGCTGGGTTAGCCTTGCCGCGTGGTCCCTGTTTATTGAACCACTTATCTTTATTACATTTATGACTGCATGGCGGTACCTCATGCAAGGCCTGGGTTGTTGTGTCTCACAAAGCGTGGCCTTCTCCTCCTGCGCCTGCTCCTGTTCCATCACGTGTGCTGCTGCTGCTGCTGGGTTAGCGTTGCCGGTCCCTGTTTATGGAACCTCTTATCTTTATTACATTTATGACTGCATGGCGGTACAAAGCATGCTATCCGCACGCTTCTTGTCCTTATGCAAGGCCTGGGTTGTTGTGTCTCACAAAGCGTGGCCTTCTCCTCCTGCGCCTCCTCCTGTTCCATCACGTCTGCTGCTGCTGGGTTAGCGTTGCCGCGTGGTCCCTGTTTATTGAACCACTTATCTTTATTACATGTATGACTGCATGGCGGTACAAAGCATGCTATCCGCACGCTTCTTGTCCTCATGCAAGGCCTGGGTTGTTGTGTCTCACAAAGCGTGGCCTTCTCCTCCTGCGCCACCCTCCTCCTGTTCCATCACGTGTGCTGCTGCTGGGTTAGCGTTACCGGTCCTTTTTCCTGGAACCTCTTATATGTATTACATTTATGACTGCATGCCGACAAAAATCATGTTACCTGTGCAAAGAAAACAGACATTTCCCGCATTTAAAAGACAGTTTTCCCTTTGAAACTTTAAAATCGATTTTCTCAAAAACTATAACCTCTTTTTGCTAAAAAATTTTTTCCTCTTGTACCCACTCCCAAGGTGCACATACCCTGTAAATTTGGGGTATGTAGCATGTAAGGAGGCTTTACAAAGCACAAAAGTTCGGGTCCCCATTGACTTCCATTATGTTCGGAGTTCGGGTCGAACACCCGAACATCGCGGCCATGTTCGGCCTGTTCGGCCCGAACCCGAACATCTAGATGTTCGCCCAACACTAGCTGCAGCCACCCTAGTCTGCACCCAAGCACACAGATTTCCCCCCCACAGCACCCCTCAGACCCCCCCCCCCCCTGCCCACCCCCCAGACCACTGTTTGCACCCAGTCACCCCCCTAATCACCCATCAATCACTCCCTGTCACTATCTGTCAACGCTATTTTTTTCTTTTAGTCCCTAATCTGCCCCCTACTCCCTCCTGATCACCCCCCCCACCCCTCAGATTCTCCCCAGACCCCCCCCCCCCCCCGTGTACTGTATGCATCTATCCCCCCTGATCACCTGTCAATCACCTGTCAATCACCCCCTGTCACTGCTACCCATCAATCAGCCCCTAACCTGCCCCTTGCGGGCAATCTGATCACCCACCCACACCAATAGATCGCCCGCAGATCCGACATCAGATCACCTCCCAAGTGCAGTGTTTACATCTCTTCTCTCCTCTAAACACCCACTAATTACCCATCAATCACCCATCAATCACCCCCTATCACCACCTGTCACTGTTACCCATCAGATTAGACCCTAATCTGCCCCTTGCGGGCACCCAATCACCCGCCCACACGCTCAGATTGCCCTCAGACCCCCCCTTATCAATTCGCCAGTGCAATATTTACATCTGTTATTCCCTGTAATAACCCACTGATCACCTGTCAATCACCCATCAATCACCCCCTGTCACTGCCACCCATCAATCACCCCCTGTCACTGCCACCCATCAATCAGCCCCTAACCTGCCCCTTGCGGGCAATCTGATCACCCACCCACACCAATAGATCGCCCGCAGATCCGACATCAGATCACCTCCCAAGTGCAGTGTTTACATCTCTTCTCTCCTCTAAACACCCACTAATTACCCATCAATCACCCCCTATCACCACCTGTCACTGTTACCCATCAGATTAGACCCTAATCTGCCCCTTGCGGGCACCAAATCACCCGCCCACACCTCAGAACGCCCTCAGACCCCAGCCCTGATCACCTCGCTAGTGCATTGCTTGCATCTATTTCCCCCCTCTAATCACACCTTGAGACACCCATCAATCACCTCCTGTCACCCCCCCCTAGCACTCCTATCCATCAGATCAGGCCCAAAACATCCTGTCATCTAAGAGGCCACCCTGCTTATGACCGGTTCCACAAAATTTGCCCCCTCATAGACCACCTGTCATCAAAATTTGCAGATGCTTATACCCCTGAACAGTCATTTTGAGAAATTTGGTTTCCAGACTACTCACAGTTTTGGGCCCGTAAAATGCCAGGGCAGTATAGGAACCCCACAAGTGACCCCATTTTAGAAAGAAGACACCCCAAGGTATTCTGTTAGGTGTATGATGAGTTCATAGATTTTATTTTTTGTCAAAAGTTAGCAGAAATTGGATTTTTATTGTTTTTTTCACAAAGTGTCATTTTTCACTAACTTGTGACAAAAAATAAAATCTTCTATGAACTCACCATACCCCTAACGGAATACCTTGGGGTGTCTTCTTTCTAAAATGGAGTCACTTGTGGGGTTCCTATACTGCCCTGGCATTTTAGGGGCCCTAAACCGTGAGGAGTAGTCTAGAAAACAAATGCCTCAAAATGACCTGTGAATAGGACGTTGGGCCCCTTAGCGCACCTAGGCTGCAAAAAAGTGTCACACATGTGGTATCGCCATACTCGGGAGAAGTATTATAATGTGTTGTGTGGTGTATTTTTACACATACCCATGCTGGGTGGGAGAAATCTCTCTGTAAATGGACAATTGTGTGTAAAAAAAATCAAAAATGTGTCATTTACAGAGATATTTCTCCCACCCAGCATGGTTATATGTAAAAATACACCACAAAACACATTATACTACTTCTTCTGAGTACGGCGATACCACGTGTGACACTTTTTTGCAGCCTAACTGTGCTAAGGGGCCCAAAGTCCAATGAGTACCTTTAGGATTTCACAGGTCATTTTGAGACATTTGGGTTCAAGACTACTCCTCACGGTTTAGGGCCCCTAAAATGCCAGGGCAGTATAGGAACCCCACAAGTGACCCCATTTTAGAAAGAAGACACCCCAAGGTATTCTGTTAGGTGTATGATGAGTTCATAGGAGATTTTATTTTTTGTCACAAGTTAGCGGAAATTGATATGTATTGTTTTTTTTTTCACAAAGTGTCATTTTCCGCTAACTTGTGCCAAAAAAAAATCTTCTATGAACTCACCATACTCCTAACAGAATACCTTGGGGTGTCTTCTTTCTAAAATGGGGTCACTTGTGGGGTTCCTATACTGCCCTGGCATTTTAGGGGCCCTAAACCGTGAGCAGTAGTCTAGAATCCAAATGCCTCAAAATGACCTGTGAATAGGACGTTAGGCCCCTTAGTGCACCTAGGTTGCAAAAAAGTGTCACACATGAGGTATCGCCGTACTCAGAAGAAGTAGTAAAATGTGTTTTGGGGTGTATTTTTACACATACCCATGCTGGGTGGGAGAAATCTCTCTGTAAATGGACAATTGTGTGTAAAAAAAAAATCAAACAATTCTCATTTACAGAGATATTTCTCCCACCCAGCATGGGTATGTGTAAAAATACACCCCAAAACACATTTTACTACTTCTCCTGAGTATGGCGGTACCACATGTGTGGCACTTTTTTGCACCCTAAGTGCGCTAAGGGGCCCAAAATCCAATGAGTATTTTTAAGATTTCACAGGTCATTTTGCGACATTTGGTTTCAAGACTACTCCTTACGGTTTAGGGCCCCTAAAATGCCAGGGCAGTATAGGAACCCCACAAATGACCCCATTTTAGAAAGCAGACACCCCAAGGTATTCCATTAGGAGTATGGTGAGTTCATAGAAGATTTTATTTTTTGTCACAAGTTAGCGGAAAATGACACTTTGTGAAAAAAAACAATTAAAATCAATTTCCGCTAACTTGTGACAAAAAAAAAAAATCTTCTATGAACTCACCATCCTCCTAAAGGAATACCTTGGGGTGTCTTCTTTCTAAAATGGGGTAATTTGTGGGGTTCCTATACTGTCCTGGCATTTTAGGGGCCCTAAACCGTGAGGAGTAGTCTTGAAACGAAATTTCTCAAAATGACCTGTGAAATCCTAAAGGTACTCATTGAACTTTGGGCCCCTTAGCGCAGTTAGGGTGCAAAAAAGTGCCACACATGTGGTATCGCCGTACTCAGGAGAAGTAGTATAATGTGTTTTGGGGTGTATTTTTCCACATACCCATGCTGAGTGGGAGAAATATCTCTATAAATAGACAATTGTGTGTAAAAAAAAAATAAAACCATTGTCGTTTACGGAGATATTTCTCCCACCCAGCATGGGTATGTGTATAAATACACCCCAAAACACATTATACTACTTCTCCTGAGTACGGCAATACCACATGTGGCACTTTTTTGCAGCCTAACTGCGCTAAGGGGCCCAAAGTCCAATGAGCATCTTTAGGCTTTACAGGGGTGCTTACAATTAGGCACCCCCCAAAATGCCAGGAGAGTGAACACACCCCACAAATGACCCCATTTTGGAAAGTAGACACTTCAAGGTATTCGGAGAGGAGCATAGTGAGTCCGTGGCAGATTTAAATTTTTTTGTCGCAAGTTAGAAGAAATGGAAACTTTTTTTTTTTTTTTTTTTTTGTCACACAGTGTCATTTTCCGCTAACTTGTGACAAAAAATAAAATCTTCTATGAACTCACCATGCCTCTCACTGAATACTTTGGGATGTCTTCTTTCCAAAATGGGGTCATTTGGGGGGTATTTGTACTATCCTGGAATTTAAGCCCCTCATGAAACCTGACAGGTGCGCAGAAAAGTCAGAGATGCTTGAAAATGGGAAAATTCACTTTTGGCACCATAGTTTGTAAACGCTATAACTTTTACCCAATCCAATAAATATACACTGAATGGTTTTTTTTTTAATCAAAGACATGTAGCAGAATAACTTTCGCGCTCAAATGTATAGGAAATTTTACTTTATTTGAAAAATGTCAGCACAGCAAGTTAAAAAAGTCATTTTTTTGCCAAAATTCATGTATTTTTTTAAGAATATAATAAAAACTAAAACTCGCAGCAGCAATCAAATAGCAGCAAAAGAAAGCTGTATTAGTGACAAGAAAAGGAGGTAAAATTCCTTTAGGTGGTAGGTTGTATGACCGAGCAATAAACCGTGAAAGCTGCAGTGGTCTGAATGGAGAAAAAGGCTCTGGTCCTTAACCACTTGAGGACCGCCCCCAGCCGATGGGCGGCGGCAAAGACCGGTCCCAAACGACCGCAATACGCCCATCGGCGGGGGCGGCATCAGCGGCGGCTGTGCGGCGATCGCGTCATCAATGACGCGATCGCCGCCGGCAATAGGCTCCGCCCACCCTACTCGGAAACCCGCCGGCCAATCAGCAGCGCCGGCGGGTTTCAAACCTCCGCGATCCGGCCAATCAGAGTGTATAATACACTTTGTTATGGTAACAAAGTGTATTATACTGGCTGCCTCCTCCGCTGATGGTCACTCGTCGTGCGACCATCAGAGAGGACGGCAGCCATTAGCTAAGTGCTAAAAAATCACACTTTGCCCCACACAGACCCCCCGATCGCCCACCCCAGCCCTCAGAACCCCCCCTGACCACCCCAGCACACCAGTATCTGCACCCCACCACCCACCTAAAAACCCATCAATCACTCCCTGTCACTATCTAGGGACGCTATCCTCTAGGTTAGGTCCCTAACTGCCCCCTAGGGTCCCCTGATCACCCCCCCTACCCTCAGATCCCCCCCAGACCCCCCTCCCAGACCACCCCCCTGTATGCTGTATACAGCTATATAGCTGCCTTACCCACTGATCACCTGTCTATCACCCATCTATCACCTGTCTATCACCCCTTGTCACCACCACCCATCAGCGCAGACCCTAAACTGTCCCTTGGGGGCACCTGATCACCCACCCAGACCCTCAGATTGCCCTCAGCCCCCCCCCCTGCTGATAACCTCCCCAGTGCATTGTTTACATCTATTCTCCCCTGTAATCCCTCACTGATCTCCTATCGTCACCCCCTGTGTCTGCCACCCACCAGATCAGGACCCAGTCTGCCCCGTGCGGACACCTAGTCAACCCCCCACACCCTCTGATCGCCCTCAGACCCCCCCCCCCCCCCCTCCCCCCCCCCCCCCAATCACCTTCCCAGTGCATTGTATTTGATTGTGCTGTAATTGCATTTGATTGTGCTGACATTCAATTTCATTGTGCTGACATTCAATTTGATTGTGCTGTAATTGTATTTGATTGTCCCGTGATTGTCCCGTGATTGTCCCGTGATTGTCCCGTGATTGGCCTGTGATTGGCTTTGATTGTCCCGTGATTGCCTTTGATTGTCCCGTGAATTGAGTGCCCTGTGATTGGCCTGCGATTGCCTTTGATTGTCCTGTGATTGTTTCTGATTGCCTCTGATTCCCCACTCACCACCACCCCCCTGTCACTATCCTAGTGATCTAAAAACAGTGATCAGTGAAAACTGTCACTTTTTTAGTATCACTAGTGTTAGCAGTTAGGCCAGTTAGCTAGGCCCCTTTGTAAGTGTCAGTTAGTGCTCAGCCCACTGCACCACAGTCACTAATTAGCGTCATCACTGTCGCTAATCAACATTGGTACTATATAGTATCTGTAAGTGATCATTACTGATCGCAGTCAGATCTATTAGGGTCACTAGGATCCACAAAAAAAACGCAGTGTTTGCCCGATCAGGCCTGATCGTTCGCCTGCACTTGCGTTCAGCCCGCCCCACCGCAGTGACAGAATTTTTTTTCTGATCACTGCAAAAAACACTGTACAATAGCTGTGGCACTGTAAACCTCAGTTTTGATTTATTTTTTTATCAAAACTCAGTGACCACAGCTTTCTACCTCTCAAATACTCCCTTTTGCTAGGTAGGTGCTCTTTTTTTCTGGGTAGTCTCAGAGGAATACCCCCTAAATTTAGCAGCCCACCATGGCAAGAAAGGGGTATTCCGATGATGAGGTTCTCAGGTACATGGCCCAGTCGGATGAGGACGATTGGGACGCCTCATTTGATGAATCTTCCGGGTCAGAGTTTGAACCTGAATTGAGCAGTGGCTCACTGACCGATAGTGATGATGAGGTTGAGGTCCCGGCTAAAGCCAGGCGTACCACACCCCATGTTGTTGGACCGCAGGTGGCGCAGGATCAGCCTCAAGGGCAGCAGAGTGGTGTTCGTGCTGGTCTGAGATTTCATGGTGGGGCAGGCACCAGCAGCACAACATCTCCTGGACCTAGCACCAGTACTTCCGTAGACCCTGGTGAAGTGGCGAGCACCAGCATGGAAGTTGAAACTGGTTCGGTGGCACGTGCAGTAAGATCCCAGTCGCAGCCACCAAGAAGACGGGCCCGTACTACCCCTAATTTACCAGAGGTGCTGGCAAACCCAAATTGGCAATCCCCTGATTCCACCGCACCCGTACTTCCCCCTTTCACCGCCCAGTCTGGAGTCCAGGTGGAGACAGATAATCTAGGATCGGCCCTAGACTTTTTCTATCTGTTCTTCACCCAGGATCTCTTGGACTTAATTGTGGCAGAGACCAACCGTAAGGCCACACAATATATAACCGCCAATCCGGAAAAGTTCCTTGCCCAGCCTTTTCGGTGGAAACCAGTCCAAGTTTCCGAAATGAAAATTTTTTTGGGCCTTCTCCTTCACACGGGACTAGTAAAGCAGAATGTGTTGCGGTCTTATTGGTCTACGGACCCAGCACATCATGTTCCCCTGTACTCTGCTGCCATGTCCAGGACACGATTTGAGAACATCCTGCGCTTCCTGCACTTCAATGACAACGAAACCTGTCATCGAAGTGACCACCCTGATTTTGACCGGCTCCACAAAATTCGACCCCTCATAGACCACCTGTCATCCAGATTTGCAGATGCTTATACCCCTGACCAGGACATCTGCGTAGACGAGTCCCTCATACGCTTTACCGGGCGCCTTCGCATCAAACAGTACATCCCAAACAAGCGCGCCCGGTATGGGGTGAAACTGTATAAGCTCTGTGAAAGGGCCACAGGCTATACATCTTATTTTAGGGTCTATGAGGGAAAAGACTCCAAATTGGAGCCGGTCGGATGCCCTGACTACCTGGGGAGCAGTGGAAAGGTTGTGTGGGACTTGGTGTCACCCTTGTTCCAGAAGGGGTACCATCTTTTTGTGGACAATTATTACACAAGTGTGGCCCTCTTTCAGCACTTAAAAATAGAAAAAATCCGATGCTGTGGCACCGTGCGGCCTAGTCGCCGGGGCTTCCCCCAACGGCTCATTACCACCAGACTTAAGCGGGGGCAGAGGGCCGCCTTGTGTGCTGACGACCTGCTCGCGGTGAAATGGAAGGACAAGAGGGAGGTTTACTTCCTGTCCACCATTCACGCAGACACGACAGTTGAAATTCAACGGCGAACTGAGGTCATTGAAAAACCCCTTGTCGTCCACGAGTATAATACTAACATGGGAGGGGTGGACTTCAATGACCAGAGGTTAGCGCCCTATTTAGTTTCCCGAAAAACAAGACGCTGGTATAAAAAAGTGTCTCTTTACCTCATTCAATTGGCAATTTACAACAGCTTTGTTCTCTACAGTAAGGCTGGGAGAACTGGATCGTTTATTCAATTTAATAAACAGATCATGATGGAACTCCTGTATCCAGGAGGTGCCGTGGCCCAACCCCAAGATGCAACTAGCCGGCTGCATGGAAGGCATTACGCCTATCCAATTCCGACTACCCCAGGTCAACGAATCCGAAGAAAACGCTGTTGTGTCTGCAGCAGGGCTGGAATAACGCGTGACACCACCGTTTATTGTCCCACCTGTCCTGACCAGCCTGGCCTATGCCTAGGGGAGTGTTTTGAGAGGTACCACGAGCAGGTACACTATTAGAGAGTAGGGAACTCCACACACAGCGGTAGGCACACAAGGGTCTCTCAGTGCTATTTCACACTGCTGCGATGCGTTGGGGCAAAATGCCTAGCAAAAGTCACACTTTGCGGTCCCCCCCTACGCCGGAAGTGCTTGACTTAACGCTAGTGCATGCCTACGTTACTGCGTGGCTTCTGTGGCAATATCGATCGGCCCGGAAGTCATGTTAGTCTATGGCGACGCAGTCCATTACTAGGCCGAATGCTACTCTTGTGGTATTGTCTGAAGGTCTGTTTTGGACGATACGGTGCGGCGGGCTCGACCCACCGGATATATCAATATGCAGTGTGAAACCAAACATCGGGTTTCCAGGGACCCTAATACACAGGGCTGCCAGAAACCTCTCCTTTCACTTGGGACAAATTGCGTAATGTATTTCGCCACAACTCTGTGCGATTTGCACTTCGCACATTGTTCCATGGGGGAGGAGAGGTTTGTCCTCGGGAGGTAAGTTAAAAAAAACAAAAAAAAACAAAAAACAGGTAAGCAAAGAAGTTAATGTTTGGTTTGCAATGTTAAGTTTTTAAGTAAAAAAGTTCAAAGGTTATTAATGTTAATGAAGTAATTGCTTTGCTGCTTGCTTGTTTTTTGGGTTTTTTTGTATTTTTTTTTCTCTTTTTCCATCCAATAACCTTCCAGGTGGACCGAGCGAACGACTAACCAGCTGCAGTACTGATGGTGCATCCTGACAGAACATTGCGCGTCTGTCAGCTTACACACAAGTCGGTGCATGCAGCGCTGCAGGACGAGATTTCTCCTCCGCAGTCAAAAAGATACGTTTGCCGAGGCATATGGGCCGAGGAGTGGTGTTGGGGATTCATATGCTTTGGCAAACACTTTGTATCAAAAAAGAACTCTGGCAATGATTTGTTCATCCACATCGATCGGTGTGAATGGATAAATCAGGTTTGCCAGGGCATACGAGCTGGTGGGTTTGGATTTTTGGGGCGGCAGCTCCTATGTCCTGGCAGACGCCTTCCTCCTCTTTTTTTTTTTTTTTTCAAATTTTTTGGCAGATATTTTTTCATCCACATTGATTGATTGTTTGACGTTCATTTTTCCTTTCAGCCCACAGTGCATTACCCTTATGCCCAATATAAGGAGTATAGCAGAAACTCCTAATACTGGCCATACATGTAATGATTGCAGAGACCCTAAAATGCCAGGACAGACCCCACGAATGATGCCATTTTGGAAAGAGGACACCCCAAAGTATTCCGTGAGGTGCATGGTGAGTTCATAGAATGTTTTATTTTTTGTCACAAGTTAGCAGAAATTGTGGTTTTTTGTTTTTTTTCACAAAATGTCATTTTCCGCTAACTTGTGACAAAAAATAAAATTTTCTATGAACTCACCATGGCCCTCATGGAATAC
Source organism: Hyperolius riggenbachi (assembly GCF_040937935.1). NCBI lineage: Eukaryota > Metazoa > Chordata > Amphibia > Anura > Hyperoliidae > Hyperolius > Hyperolius riggenbachi. The sequence continues at coordinate 251,525,030 of NC_090651.1, forward strand.
CTTAGCGTGTATTCTTTCCAAAATGGGGTCATTTGTGGGGTTTGTTAACTGTCCTGGCAAGTGGGCGGGGTGCTAAATTTTGAGCACCCCTGTAAAGCCTAAAGGTACTCATTGGACTCTGGGCCCCTTAGCGCAGTTAGGGTGCAAAAAAGTGCCACACATGTGGTATTGCCGAACTCGGGAGAAGTAGTATAATGTGGTTTGGGGTGTATTTTTACACATACCCATGCTGGGTGGGAGAAATACCTCTGTAAATGACAATCTTTTGATTTTTTTACACACAATTGTCCATTTACAGAGTTATTTCTCCCACCCAGCATGGGTATGTGTAAAAATACACCCCAAAACACATTGTACTACTTCTCCCGAGTACGGCGATACCACATGTGTGGCACTTTTTTGCACCCTAACTGCGCTAAAGGGCCCAAAGTCCAATGAGTATCTTTAGGATTTCACAGGTCATTTTGCGGAATTTGATTTCCAGACTACTCCTTACGGTTTAGGGCCCCTAAAATGCCAGGGCAGTATAGGAACCCCACAAATGACCCCATTTTAGAAAGAAGACACCCCACGGTATTCCGTTAGGAGTATGGTAAGTTCATAGAAGATTTTATTTTTTGTCAAAAGTTAGCGGAAAATTGATTTTTATTGTTTTTTTCCACAAAGTGTCATTTTCCACTAACTTGTGCCAAAAAATAAAATCTTCTATGAACTCACCATACTCCTAACGGAATACCTTGGGGTGTCTTCTTTCTAAAATGGGGTCATTTGTGGGGTTCCTATACTGCCCTGGCATTTTAGGGGCCCTAAACCGTGAGGAGTAGTCTGGAAATCAAATTCCGCAAAATGACCTGTGAAATCCTAAAGGTACTCATTGGACTTTGGGCCCTTTAGCGCAGTTAGGGTGCAAAAAAGTGCCACACATGTGGTATCGCCGTACTCGGGAGAAGTAGTATAATGTGTTTTGGGTTGTATTTTTACACATACCCATGCTGGGTGGGAGAAATACCTCTGTAAATGACAATCTTTAGATTTTTTTACACACAATTGTCCATTTACAGAGTTATTTCTCCCACCCAGCATGGGTATGTGTAAAAATACACCCCAAAACACATTGTACTACTTCTCCCGAGTACGGCGATACCACATGTGTGGCACTTTTTTGCACCCTAACTGCGCTAAAGGGCCCAAAGTCCAATGAGTATCTTTAGGATTTCACAGGTCATTTTGCGGAATTTGATTTCCAGACTACTCCTCACGGTTTAGGGCCCCTAAAATGCCAGGGCAGTATAGGAACCCCACAAATGACCCCATTTTAGAAAGAAGACACCCCAAGGTATTCCGTTAGGAGTATGGTAAGTTCATAGAAGATTTTATTTTTTGGCACAAGTTAGTGGAAAATGACACTTTGTGAAAAAAACAATAAAAATCAATTTTCCGCTAACTTTTGACAAAAAATAAAATCTTCTATGAACTCACCATACTCCTAACGGAATACCTTGGGGTGTCTTCTTTCTAAAATGGGGTCATTTGTGGGGTTCCTATACTGCCCTGGCATTTTAGGGGCCCTAAACCGTGAGGAGTAGTCTGGAAATCAAATTCCGCAAAATGACCTGTGAAATCCTAAAGGTACTCATTGGACTTTGGGCCCTTTAGCGCAGTTAGGGTGCAAAAAAGTGCCACACATGTGGTATCGCCGTACTCGGGAGAAGTAGTATAATGTGTTTTGGGGTGTATTTTTACACATACCCATGCTGGGTGGGAGAAATAACTCTGTAAATGGACAATTGTGTGTAAAAAAAGTGAAAACATTGTCATTTACAGAGATATTTCTCCCACCCAGCATGGGTATGTGTAAAAATACACCCCAAAACACATTATAGTACTTCTACTGAGTATGGCAATACCACATGTGTGGCACTTTTTTGCAGCCTAACTGCGCTAAGGGGTCCAAAGTCCAATGAGCACCTTTAGGCTTTACAGGGGTGCTTACAATTTAGCACCCCCCAAAATGTCAGGACAGTAAACACACCCCACAAATGACCCCATTTTGGAAAGTAGACACTTCAAGGTATTCAGAGAGGAGCATAGTGAGTCCGTGGCAGATTTCATTTTTTTTTTGTCGCAAGTTAGCAGAAATGGAAACTTTTTTTTTTTTTTTTTTTGTCACAAAGTGTCATTTTCCGCTTACTTGTGACAAAAAATAATATCTTCTATGAACTCACTATGCCTCTCAGTGAATACTTTGGGATGTCTTCTTTCCAAAATGGGGTCATTTGGGGGGTATTTATACTATCCTGGAATTCTAGCCCCTCATGAAACATGACAGGGGGTCAGAAAAGTCATAGATGCTTGAAAATGGGAAAATTCACTTTTTGCACCATAGTTTGTAAACGCTATAACTTTTACCCAAACCAATAAATATACACTGAATGTTTTTTTTTTTATCAAAAACATGTTTGTCCACATTTTTCGCGCTGCATGTATACAGAAATTTTACTTTATTTGAAAAATGTCAGCACAGAAAGTTAAAAAAATCATTTTTTTGCCAAAATTCATGTCTTTTTTGCTGAATATAATAAAAAGTAAAAATCGCAGGAGCAATCAAATAGCACCAAAAGAAAGCTTTATTAGTGACAAGAAAAGGAGCCAAAATTCATTTAGGTGGTAGGTTGTATGAGCGAGCAATAAACCGTGAAAGCTGCAGTGGTCTGAATGGAAAAAAAGTGGCCGGTCCTTAAGGGGCGAAAAGACTGTGGTCCTGAAGTGGTTAAAGGACTTACGAGGCGAATATCAGAAAAAATGTTAGTTACCTTATTGTAATATCACACCTCAGGGCAGACGATTAGTGCCTCCCCTGTCAGTTTCAGGCGTTCTGTTACCTAAATCCAGGATTCATTACAGGTCCCGACCCTCTGCAGGGTCGCCTGAACTGATGAGCTAAGAATTGCCGCTTTAAACAGCAATGTGAGAGTTACTCGTGGCCGCCACATAGCGGCTCCCTCCCCCGCTGTGAGCCGCTGCTATAGTAGGCAACCCTGCCGGTATCATCCATTCACACGCCGCCGCCTCCCTTCCCCAACCCGCCGAGCAGCCAGCACATCTATTCTACCCCCTTTTGCGGAGGAATTGCACGCTGACATGCGGTCACTGAAGAGCCGCTGGCTCATGAGCAGAGAGTCACTGAGGAGCCGCTGGTGAGCCGGCTCACGTACGAGCGGAGTGCGGATAACAAAGAACCGCTGGTGAATCAGATTCACCAGCGGTTCTTTGTTATCCGCACTCCGCTCGTACGTGAGCCGGCTCACCAGCGGCTCCTCAGTGACTCTCTGCTCATGAGCCAGCGGCTCTTCAGTGACCGCATGTCAGCGTGCAATTCCTCCGCAAAAGGGGGTAGAATAGATGTGCTGGCTGCTCGGCGGGTTGGGGAAGGGAGGCGGCGGCGTGTGAATGGATGATACCGGCAGGGTTGCCTACTATAGCAGCGGCTCACAGCGGGGGAGGGAGCCGCTATGTGGCGGCCACGAGTAACTCTCACATTGCTGTTTAAAGCGGCAATTCTTAGCTCATCAGTTCAGGCGACCCTGCAGAGGGTCGGGACCTGTAATGAATCCTGGATTTAGGTAACAGAACGCCTGAAACTGACAGGGGAGGAACTGATCGTCTGCCCTGAGGTGTGATATTACAATAAGGTAACTAACATTTTTTCTGATATTCGCCTCATAAGTCCTTTAAGGGGCGAAAAGACTGTGGTCCTTAAGTGGTTAAAGACATGTACCACAATAAATTTGGACAAAAATGTATACAGAAATTTTACTTTATTTGACAAATGTTATCACAGAAAGTTAAAAAAATCCTTTTTTTGACAAAATTCATGTCTTTTTTGATGAATATAATAAAAACTAAAAATCGCAGCAGCAATTAAATAGCACCAAAAGAAAGCTGTATTAGTGACAAGAAAAGGAGGGAAAATTCATTTAGATAGTAGGTCGAGCAATAAACCGTTTAATCTGCAGTGGTCTGAATGGAAAAAAGGCTCTGATCCTTAAAGGGAACCTTAACTGATTGGGGGTAAAGAGTTTCACTTACCTGGGGCTATTACCAGCCCCCTGCAGCAGTCCTGTGCCCTCGGAGCCGCTCTGGAATCCTCCGGTCCCCCGCTGTCACGGTTTTGTTTTTGACAACTCACCAGTCAGCCGGCCGCCATGCGTATTATTG